>NC_073304.1:161473755-161558755 GCF_027595985.1 Sorex araneus | reverse complement strand
GCCTGAAGTAATCCCTAAGCATTGCTGAGTGTGCCCCTGCCAAAAGAAATACAAAGCCTTGCCCCGCCACCTCCCCCCCACCATACCAACCTACCTAGGTGGAACCCCCAGAGCGCTGTAGAGCAGGGCCTGAGCTTGAATGTTGCTCTTCCTAGTCCAACCTCTCTTCCCCAGACCAGCTCAGGGGTATTATACTTAAGTACCTGAAAGAGTTTGAACTAGCAATGGACCTATGGAAAGATGACACCTAGGGGGACAGGGCTGAAGGGGGTGTGGCCCTAGAGCTCCCAGTCAAAGGAGCCTACAGGCTTGGCTGCGTTGGTCTAGATTCACTCCAGCCTTTGCTTCCCGTTCCAAATCACGTTTTCCTAATCACTTGCTCTAAATTTCGTCAGAGCTCTTAGTCACTTATATACGCTGGTGCCTGTCTTCCCATCCGGGCACACTTTCTGCTCATCAAAGACTTCCTGGTCTATCTTACAAGCTTATTATGTTGCTCTCTAAATTTCAGTTGGACAATAAGAACATTATTTTTACAATTCATCATCTTTGGGGGCAGAATTTTGTACCAGCTTCCCTCACAGGCTAACAGCAAGCCGGTGCATTGACTGCCCATTCCTGCTCCAGCCGGCACTACCGGCCATAGGGCATGAGCATCCTCCCTGGAAGCGTCTCAGTGAGGGCTGGGAGAGGAGATCGCACCATGATCACATAGAGGTAAGATGGTCTGAGAGGACAGGCAATGGTTTCTCCTATTGATTGCAACTTTTTTTTTTGTGGCTTTTTTGGGTCACACCCACCGATGCACAGGGGTTACTCCTGGCTCATGCACTCAGGAATTACTCCTGGTGGTGCTTGGGGGACCATATGGGATGCTGGGAATCAAACCCGGATGGACCACGTGCAAGGCAAACACCCTACCTGCTGTGCTATTTCTCCAGCCCAGTTGCAACTTTTCCCGTTTTCCTACACTAGCTCCCTCCACCTCCCTTCCTCCCCACCCTTCTCAGAAATGCTGTACCCTCTGGAGGGCAGATAGGCAAGGAGAGGGTTCTCCATGGTGAGGGCATTTCAAATATTACATAACAATTCACTAAGTGTGTCCATTTTTAATAGCCCCAAACAGGTCTAAGCAGGAAGTGGCCTCTGGGTATAGGCTTTGCTTATGGGAGAGGCCTTGAACTCAATCCTCAATGCTACATGCTCTGACCAACCTTGACATCGCCTCAGCCCTGTTCTGCACCAACAGCTTTCTCATGCAGGCCTCCTCTCCCTCCTCCCTCCTGCTCTTTTCTTTACATACAGAAATCATCAGTTGGTTTTTGTTTCCCCTCTTACATGGTACCAGTGGAGGGACTGCTTGTTTTTCTTCTAAGTACGGGGCCTGGCATATGGGAATTACTGGATTTGTGAGCATTTACTGAGTGAGTGCTCAGGCTCAGTGGTGATGTATTTCCGCCACTCTGAGTACAGTGCAGGGTTCCCAGTGATGATCCCTGCTCAAAGGTGACCTCCCTTGGAGAAAATGGCTCCCAAGTTCCCCAGATCCATAAACACCTTTTCTATTAGTTCCCTGCCTCTCATGGCTCACAAATCACTCTCAAGAAAGGGAAGTCGCCCAGGAAGCCCGGGAAGATCGCTCAAAGGGGAGAAGCTCACGCTTGCATGGGAGAGGCCTTGAGTTTAATCCTCAATGCTACATGCTCTGGCCAACCTTTAGCACCGCCAGATGTGGCCCTGGAGGCTCCAAGCACCAGCTCATCAGCCGTAGTACTGAGCTGCCAGGACTGCACTGCTGGGCCATGTATCATCCAGAACGGCTCCTGAGCACCACAGGGCAGGCCACTATGTGAAAGAAGGGGCCCAGTGGTCCCTACCTGACTATTATTCTCACCTCTAAGTAAGTCTATTTCAAGGATGTATACTATCCTTCTGACTGCAGGAATAGGCTGTGAAGATGAGGAAATAATGGAGCGTTTATTGTTCCATATGAATTTCAGGATTGCTTGATCCATTTTTTTGAAGAATTTCATGGGTATCCTTATAGGGATCGTGTTAAATCTGTATAATGCTTTGGGGAGTATTGCCATTTTGACAATGTTGATTCTCCCCATCCATGAGCAGGGGATATGTTTCCATTTCCTCATGTCCTCTTTGGTACATCTATACAATGAAATACTATGCAGCTGTTAGAAAAGATGAAGTCATGAACTTTGCATATAAGTGGATCAACATGCAAAGTATCATGCTAAGTGAAATGAGCCAGAAAGAGAGGGACAGACATAGAAAGATTGCACTCTTCTGTGGAATATAAAATAACAGAGTAGGAGACTAACACCTAAGAACAGTAGTATATAATACCAGGAGGTTGGCCCCATAGTTTGGAAACTAGCCTCACACGCTGGGGGAAAGGCATCCCAGATAGAGAAGGGAACACCAAGTAAAATGTGATTGGAAATCCCGCATGGGAAGGGAGATGCGTGCTGAAACTACTCTAGTCTACACTAGAGACTGAACATGATGGCCACTCAATACCCCTATTGCAAACCACAACACCCAAAAGGAGAGAGAGAGAGAGAACAAATTGGAATGCCCTGCCACAGAGGCAGGGTGGGGTGGGGGGTATGGGACTGGGGGGCGGGAAGGATATTGGGTGGTGGTGGAGAATGGACACTGGTGGAGGGATGGGCTCTTGAACATTGTTTGAGGGAAACACAAGCACGAAAATGTATAAATCTGTAACTGTACCCTCAAGATGACTCACTAATTAAAAAATAAATAAATGAAAAAAAATGGAGCAAAGTCCTTACCATGGAGGGATAAAAGGAACTGTTAAATGAAGGGCAAGGCTGAGAAGGCATCAAGTTTCTCAGCCTGATGATTGCATGATGTTGCTACAGCTCATGAGGAAACAGTGTGAAATGAGAAACTTTTTCAGAACAAAAATATAGACCCAGAAAGGTAGAAAGACACAATCAATCCCTTTTCATGGATTCATGAGTAATTTATAGGCATTACTGAAAGTTAATTTCATTTGTATCTAGGTGAGGATAGTTAAGAAAGGGGGAAAATAATAAAAAAAAAATGACTCATGGGGGCCAAAGGGATAGTACAATGGGCAAGGGGCTTGCTTTGCATGCAGCTGACCCAGGTTCAATTCCTGGCATCCTATATGCTCCCTCTGAGTGGTAACTTCAAGGCAATTAGTTTAAGAGTAGGAACAATGTACTGTTCAAGAACTGGTCACTTTAAGAACCTTCAGTTGCCATTGGGGCTGGAGCAACAGTTTAGCGAGAAGGGCATTTGCCTTATAGATGGCTGACCTGAGTTCAAAACGCAGCACACCACAAGTCTCCTGACAAGGAGTGATCCCTGAGCACTGCCATGTATGGCCCAAGAACTAAAAACAAAAACAAAACAAATAGAAAGAACCTTCCCCTGACAGCAGTTTGAAATAAATGGACACATTAGAAACAAAATTTTATAAGAAATGTTTATTAATTATCATCTCAAAAAAAATACTCTTTCCTTGGGGTTGGTCTATGACAGTTTTAGGCTGTTAAATACACTGAAACTATGAGCTACATGATGAAACAGTACATAGAGCTTCTATGTGGTAAGCTAGACATGTCTCCAGTGCCCGCCAGCACAACAAGGCAGCATTTCCTATGACTAGATGTGGCAGTAAGTGGATACAATCTAGTGGAGCTGTCACTAGAAAAGCCCTTGGGCACAAGATCCACAGGATCCAAGGGCTGCCCAAGCCAACTGTTCTCTTACTTTCTGATGCCTATGACCATAACTAGTAGTTTTCAGGAGAAGCAAAGAGCAGGAATTATTTATCTTTGACTTTTGAGCAGATGTAATACCAGTTCTTCATCCTCTGCTAAAGTTAGGCCCGTGTCCAAGGGCTCCAGAACTTCCCACTTGGTCTTCTTTCTGTTTCGACTTGTGGGTCCCCCATCTTCCAATTCACTGTTGTTCCGTTTCCTTGTTCCCTGTTTCTTCTGGGTATCACTGGTGGGAAAAAATCCAATGATTTACTTTACTGAAAGTGAATTTCAAAATCAAACACTTGACAAAGAGCAAAATTTTCAATAAGATACCAGTTTTACAATATTCATGAGCGAGAAACCACAGTATCATGATGTCTGTGTCATAACTAAGTCTGCTCCCCTGGACATGTGGGGAAGATCACTGTCCTGTCATGTGTATGTACAGTTTCATGTAGTCCTTTCAGCAATCCTAGGAAGGTATGGGCTGTATCATCCACAATGAATGAGCATGCAAAGTTCCATGGTCTGCTTGCTTTGCCATATCAAACAGCCTCTACATACAGTGGTTATCAGTTGTAGACTAACAGACATTAGGTACTGAATGTGATAGCTCATGAGTGAAACAGAATCTGTGATATTAAATTGCAAATTACTTGACATCAAAACAATTTCCCTTCTTTGAAATCTGTACCTAAGACACAGTTTTAAGAAAATACACATTACTGCAGTTCTGCACACAATTAAGACAAAGACCATTTAAAATAAATCAGGCTTGTTTCTGAAGGTAGAGAAAAATCACTTGATATATTAAAATGCAAAAGCAAAACCTAGTGAAAGCATTTAGAGATAAAACACCACCATGTTAAAAATTACCCAGTTATTGGGTACAGGATAAACATTTAAAAGACAGCTCAGCAATGGCAGTAGAAAATATTTCCCAAGGGCTCTGACATGGACCTCTGCGCTTTCCACAGGTAAGTCATTAAGTCTCATGGAAATCCTCAGTGTGTTCAGCATTAGCCTCATTCCACAATGTGGTTAAAAGAAGTTCAGTGACTGGACACTGATTACACAAATGGGATTTGAATCCAGAGCTGAATGATTCAGACCTAAATCAGGCTACTGACAGAGTAAGTTGATTCATTTATCAACATTTAGATGAAAGCATTCAAAGAATTGGCCATAGAAAAAAGCTTTAGATTGGCACTGACACAATCAGACCCTGGCTAAATAATTAAGATTTTCTAAGTCTCAGTTTTCTCATATGTAAAGACATAGATTAAACAGCTTACTTAGAGGAACTTTCTGTTAAGAATAAAGTAAAATTATATAAATGATATTTTCCTTTCTACTTTAAACTATTCCTTCTCAAATAGATTACACTGATATTAATAATGAACAGCAACAAGTACATGGTATATTCCAAAAGAGAACAAAGTGTTCAATCCCAACTACCTACTTTAAGAAGACTGCCTGGATGCACACTCATCAGCACATCTATTTCCTGTCAGACTGAAGAGAGACTTAATAATGTTCCCTACTCACACCCCAGAAACACCCAATGCCAAAAGACTCAACAGTCATTCTCTTTCTTCATGGGAGTAGAGCCAAACTAGACAGCATATGAAGTTATTTAACCCGGAAATAACAACATTTTTTAAAGGTGCCTCAAGAGTTGGACATGAAACAGTTTCCTATGACGGGAATTCAGTCAGCAAAGATTTAAAGTAGTGAAGAGGGACCTTTTAAAAAAAGGATTCAGGGGGACTGAAGTGATAGCACAGTGGGTAGGACATTTGCCTTGCATGACCCGGGTTCGATTCCCAGTGTTCCAAAAGGTCCCCCGAGCAACGCCAGGAGTAATTCCAGAGTGCATGAGCCAGGAGTAACCCCTGTGCATCGCCAGGTGTGACCCAAAAAGAAAAAAAAAAGATTCAGTCTTAACTTGTTTATGAGTATGGCCAGTCCTGCATCAATTCCGCTGGGCTGTAGTGATATGATTTATTTGGTTCTAGGTAATACTGATTTTAGCTTTGTATGTACTTCAAGTGCTTTTCAGAGTGGCTCATCAGAACCAACCTAATTAGTGGGCTTTACTAAGCATCTTTTCTTAATGTGCTCTGGCAGGTTATATTCCCTGTAGGAAATGATTGGCTTAGATAATAACAATAAGATGAAAATTTTATGTAGCCTAAATATTTTCACAATTAGCAGCTTTGCTGTTTTATGGACAAGTTTAAATTCTAGAAAAATATCTCATACTGTTTTTCATAGCAAAGAGGCAGGAACTTGATAAAAAAAATTATTTCAAAATGGTATAGATGATTCATAGGTAATTTATCCCAAAGGAAGATTAACATAATAATGAATTTAGAAAACAATTAGCAGGGAGTTAAATATGGTCATAATCTAGTCTCTTTAGAAAAGGCCTTTCCCAAATGCTATGGTATTAGAGAGTGACATCATGACATTCAGCATTCATGCCCCCTATTATCTGGCCTCCTCACACAGACCAAAGTGACTTTGTGAACCTGCGGGGTCCAGCACTATCCACCAGCATGAGACCCAACCCTGCACTGGATGAAAGAAACACAGACCTCCATACTGGCTGTGACTCCTGCAGAGATTCTAGTACATCACCCACTACTCTCTCCAACCTGGCTTTCCTAGATCCTTGTCTGCTCCCAATAGTGGTAATGAGAGAAAATTATAGCAAACAGCTAGTGAGCACAACATGAAATCAGTGAGCCCAGGAGAAAGCAAAAACGTCCATTTCAGTGCCACTGCTGGGAAAACGAAAGGGGGGTGTCAACATTCAGCCTGGTGTATTGTAGAATCAGGATAAGCATATAAGTTTCTGTGAGAAGAAGAAGAAGCAGGGAATGGATGTATCCATAGGTCTGAGAAAGCCACATAACCCTAGCAGGGCTGACGACAGAAAGTTTCTTTCTAGATAAAAAAACTGAAGAAGGTAACAGCTTTTCCAAGTGTGAAGAAAGCAACACAAATCTTCTACAAATATAAAAAAGTCAAGGAAATACGACCCCATCAAGTAACCACAATATTTTTC
This sequence comes from Sorex araneus, assembly GCF_027595985.1. Classification (NCBI taxonomy): domain Eukaryota; kingdom Metazoa; phylum Chordata; class Mammalia; order Eulipotyphla; family Soricidae; genus Sorex; species Sorex araneus. Next base: position 161,551,909 of record NC_073304.1, on the reverse strand, counting down.
TAGTAGTCAATATCAAAAGACATGATAATCTGTAACAAACCAATGCAAAAATCAAAACAGGTCTGTTGGAGAAGCTCAGAATGTGTGTATGATCCATAGAAAGAAAATTCTGCAGAATCAGAAAAACAATAATGAACAAAATGAAAAATTTAACAAGAGAAAAAAAATTCTAGATCTAGAGAATGTTATGAATTATAAAAAAAGCTGTAATAGGATAAACAGAAAAATGAAAAAAGCAGAACAAAGATCTGTGAGTTACAGACAAGAATTCTGAAACAATTTGAAATTCTTAGAAGAAAGAGAGAAGAAAGAGAAAAGTGAAAAGTGCAGAAAGCCTACATGATTTGATCTGTGGCATAATTTAAAAAGAAACAACTGGGAAATTACTGGATCCTAGGAGGAGAAGAGAAAGAGTGGGCAGAAAGTTTGTTTCAAGAAATTAGATCTAAGAACTTCTCAATTTGGGGTAAAAGACTGGAACATCTAAATTCATGAAGCTCATAGGCCCCCAAACTCAACTTGAGATCTCAAAGACATAGTACTGGATAACTGTCAAAAGTCAAAGCCAGAATCTTAAAAGAATGAGGGGAAAAAAATCTTACCCTGTGCCAGGAGATTTCCATAAGCTATCAGTGGACATCTCAACAGAAATCTTACAGGCCAGTAAGAATTGGGATGATATCAAAATACTGAAGGAAAAATCTGTCAGCCGAACACTCTGTATGGCAGAGTTATCTTTCAGGAAAGAAGAGACACTATTCGGTGGAGGGATATGAAGGAAGCCACTAGACCTACTTTGCAAAGAATGCTGAAAGAAGTCAAAGTTTAAGTGAAAGACATAAAAATATCCAATACACTTGTAAATTCAGAGCATGCTAACAGCATTGATATGGTGGCATGTTCATCTCTTAATACTAATGTAAAGGATAAAAGTGAGGTTAGTTTTAGCCCTATTTAGTTACTGAGAGCTTTATTGAATCCAATTTAAGTGGGACTGCTTTATCATCACATATAATAATGGAGTCATAGTTCCTTGGTTATTAAATTACTTTCTGTAAATGATGGGGTGGGTTCGCAAATCTTCTAATTAAAGGTTATATTAAATAATATTGCAAGCCAACAGTCAACGAAAAACAAAGTTCTATTAGGTGTTCATGCATCATGGGAAAGTTTGCTAAATAGACAGTGGAACTCTAAAAGTAAAAGTATGCTGAAAGTGAGGTCAAAAGGACCAATTTACTGCTCAATATGAGCATCATACAGCATATTGGTTGATAAAACATGGGTTCAGAATCAAAGGCACAGCTCAGAGGACTATAAAACCAAAAAATAATAAGAGCAGAAGAATTCAGGTTCTGCAGTAATTAAAATAATCCTGCAGTCACTTAAATAACAAAAAGATGTGATTAGGAATGTCTGCTGTATTAAAGAACCCTACAACAAAACAAAAATGAAAAATGTTTTATCAAAACCAATAACAGGACAATCTTCAATGACCTTTAATGTGTGTGTGTGTGTGTGTGTGTGTGTGAGAAAACAGGTACCCAAATGCTTGTCAGAATGCCTAAAGTTTTGAGCCAATCTGTTTACAGGCAATACTTAAGAGAAAAAGATTATAAAACTGGAGTATGAGTAACACTTTGAAAGTTTAGTAATTAAGTAATTAAATGAAATGTAGCTTTCTCAGTGCACAACTCAAACTTCAAAATCCTTTGAGAAACCTGAACTGTTTTTTTTCTATTGTTTTAACTTTCTATTCTTAACACGTAGTTAGGGACCCAGAGTAAGTGTAGTCTGCTTACATTTATGAGAAACAAAAGAAGACCTGAAATGGTATGTCCACTTGCGCGCATGCACACACATGCACACACGAGCCTTCCACAGGGCTCCTCCTGGCACTCCACATGCGTGGTCTTGGCTCAGGTGATCAGAGACACTGGCCTTTCATAAAAATGGTACCTCCCTTGCTTTAACACCATCAAGACTACTTCATCTTCCAAACTCTGGAAAGGTGTCCAAATTCGGCTTCAGAAGTGATCCCTCTCCTCTGAGTCCCCATAGCCTTTACTTATTATTCTTTCTGCACCTAGCATTCTTAACTCTAGTTAGATTTTTCTTCTTTTTATTTGTCTGCATCTTAACTCCCAATTAGAGTGGAAACTGAGTGGGAATGCAAATTACTTCAACCTTTCTGGAGCACAATTTGGCAGTGTCTTTGAAAAAAAATCTTTCAAGTATGCATGCCCAACAATTTCTCTTCTGGGAGATTATCCCAATGAAATTTAGGATGTAAATAATAATTTCACTGCAAGAATATTCAAGAAATAATATCTAGTTCAAATGAAATTAGGACTCATTTTAATTAAATAAATTTAATTTCAGGAATATTAAGTTTCAGAAAGTTGAAAAACCAAATGTCCAACCATAAGCGGAGTAATTATGGGTTATAGAGCTACACATGAAACCCTATGCAGTTATTTAAAATGTTTTAGTAATTTACTGATGCTGAAGAAGTTATAAAACCATATGAAATAGAAATACATTCTTGGTTTTTTGGGTTTTTTTTTGCTTTTTAGGTCACACCCGGCAATGCACAGGGGTTACTCCTGGCTCTGCACTCAGGAATTACCCCTGGCGCTGCTCAGGGGACCATATGGGATGCTGGGAATCGAACCCAGGTCGGCCGCGTAGAAGGCAAACGCCCTACCCGCTGTGCTATTGCTCCAGCCCCTACATTCTTGTTTTTTAAAGGTTGATGTATATTTACACCTAAAAGATTTAAAAATTTTTTATTTAATTTAAATTTCATAATCTTTATTGGTGTACTGTGATATATAATACTTCAACACTGGTTTCATGCATACATCATTCCAATACCACACCAATCCCTAGAGTATCTATCCATTTCCCTCCAGCAGGGATCCAAAGGCTGCACCTGTTCAAGCCTGTCTCAAGCAAACTAAGTTCTGAGTCTGACCTCTCTGCTCCCACCCTTGGATGGTTTTTAAATACTCTTCCAGGTGGTATTTCAATAGCATAGTTATATTACTGTGTTGCAAAGGGGAAAACAATTACGTTTGAAGGGAAAATTGATTCTAAGTGGAAAGGTAGATGTCAATCACACGCCATAATTCCAAGTTTCAAATTAGAGGAGGTGTGCATCCCAGATTTTAACCTGGGTCTCTGCATCCACTGAAGAATGGGGGACAGGACATACTTGAATGTGTCACAGGTTATTATCACTATTTCAATAGCACTTGTCACTATGTGCCAGACACTGAGTTCTGTGATTTCTATGCTTTGGGCTAGATATTAACTGATATTTGTAAATACTCAACACCTTAGAAGTTTGTAGAGGTTGGAAATTATAGCACTTAGTTACGGTTGAATGCAAAAGTTTCTCTGATGATGAAAATGCTGGAGGTCACTAGGCTAGACTCAAGAATTACACTTCATGCGAAGGGCTTTGTGGACGCTTTAGACAGCTCTGCTTTTCACTTCACATATTGGACCTTTAATAACAGGTAACACCTCCACTAACTCCATTCCCTCCAAAAAACCAGTCTGCAGAAAACCAGTCTTCTGCAAATGGGGTCCTTATTGAAATACCCATGTATCCCAGGCAACATTTCTCTTATTTCTGCCAACCCCACAATGTACCTAAGGATGATTTATCTGTAGGTCATATTGTGGTTCTTATAATTCTTCATAAAAATGTTGGTGACTACCTGTCACTATAATTTAGTGTAATCTTGAGGACAATAATGAGGCAGAGGCTTATCCCATGTAATATAATGCCTACGCTGCATTATATCTCATTGTATATGCCTTTGCTTCTTTTGCACTACTTTTTATTTCTTGAGTGTGCTCAAGGTTCTCAACTTTTTTTTGTCTCAGTATACCTGTAAGTCCCTTTTCTGTTTGACAATTATTTAAATCTTTATTCTCATAAATTGTTATTCTCATGTCATGGGCTGGAGTGACAGCACAGTGGTAGGGCGTTTGCCTTGCAGGCGCCCAACCCAGGTTCGATCCCTTCGCCTCTCTTGGAGAGCCCGGCAAGCCACCCGTGGTGTATTCGATATGCCAAAAAACAGTAACAAGTCTCACAATGGAGACGTTACTGATGCCCGCTCAAGCAAATTGATGAGCAATGGAATGACAGTGATAGTGATAGTGATTCTCATGTCACATCTTCCTCAAAGATTCTTCCTTACTTCATAACAACTTATGCACTAAGTCTCTTCCAGGGCACTCCTGAACGGTCTTTTTAAAAATTTTTTTAAAAATTTTATTGAATCACCGTGAGATAGTTACAAGCTTTCATGTTTGGGTTACAATCTCACAACGATCAAAAACACCCATCCCTCCACCAGTGCACATTCCCCACCACCAATATCCCGGGCCCCCCCTTTCCCACCCTCCCTCTGCCTCTAAGGCAGACAGTATTCCCCATACTCTCTCTTTACTTTTGGGCATTATAGCTTGCAACAAATACACTGAGAGGTCATCATGTTTGGTCCATTATCTACTTTCAGCATGCATCTCCGATCCCAACTGGTTCCTCCAGCCATCATTTTCTTAGTGATTCCTTCTCTATTCCATCTGCCTTCTCCCCTCCGCTCATGAGGCAGTCTTCCAGCTATGGGGCAATCCCCCTGGCCCTTGTATCTACTGTCCTTGGGTGTCAGCCTCATGTGATGCTACTGTACACTTCACAAATGAGTGCAGTCCCTCTATGTCTGTCCCTCTGTTTCTGACTCATTTCACTTAGCACGATACTCTCCATGTTTATCCATTTATAAGCAAATTTCATGACTTCATCTCTCCTAACAGCTGCAATTCCATTGTGTAGATGTACCAAAGTTTCTTTAACCAGTCATCTGTTTTAGGGCACTCGGGTTGTTTCCATATTTTACTTCTGAACGATATTACAGTATAGATCTTGTTCCTACCATGTTAGTTTTTGGTTCCGGGGCTGCACTCCATGCTCAGGGCTTACTCCTGGAAGCACTACGTGATATCAAGAATCAAACTCGGGTCAGGTGGGTGTAACACAAGAGCCTCTGCTGTACTACCTCTCCAGAGCTCCACGTTTGGGTTTTTTCTTTCATTTTCTTTTTTTTTTTTTTAAATGTCTAAGACTGTTTTTCTTCTTCCTTTCTGGAGAAGATTTGAATAAAGCAGTCATTCTCTAAACACCTACTCATCTGAATGATAAAAAGCTGGTATTGTTGGGGATGGGGATGTGTGAAGTTCCAAAAACTACAGCCACAACCAAAGGCAGGCAAAGAACCCACTGATTTGGCTTCTTGTTCAATTTCCAAAAGATCACAGAGGAGAGTACGAAGCTCGGAGCATCTGAGAGCACTAAGGCTAGTCTGTAGATTCTCTCTGCTGACCAATCCTTTGTATTTAAAGGCTCATATTTCCAGTATTATAAAATGGCTTTGCACATGCTTTCCAAAATTATAGAAATAATCATATTATGGCTAAACTCAACAATTCATTTTTGCAAACATATGACTTCCATTGAGTTGATATTCTATTTGTGGCCAGTTACAATTTTACCATTACTGGGCTGGTAATGTAGCTTAATGGTAAAGTGAATTCTTTGCCAGTTAGACCCCCAACACTAATAATAATAATAATAATAATAATAATAATAATAATAATAATAATAATAATAGTAGTAGTAGTAGTAGCAGTAATAAATTTACCACAACTATAGCTTTGCATGAGATGTACTGAGCAACATTTAAATTTTAAGGTTACTACTCTAACCTTGATTATATTTTGTCCCCCCCACAAAAAAAAAAACAAGAAAGAAGGAAAGAAAGGGAGGGGGAGGGTGGGCGGGCAGGCAGGTGAGAGAAAGGAAGGATGCACCTTGAGTCTAAATTTCTTTCCCAACCAGATTAGTGTGTAACAATCAGCTTCAACATATCTCTACTCACATCTTTAAAGACAGCTCAAAACTCAAACACATCTTCTTGCCAGCATAATCCTTTCTCATGAGCTGCCACTTCGTGGACTAGAATAACAACTATCCTAATTTCCTATCCTCACCACCTTTTACAACATCAAACAGCATCACAGGAAACATGACTGAAGAATGAGAAGATGAAAAAGAAATCTAGGGACCTCTACTGGCATGATTTAACTAATCATGACTGAGAAATTATGAGGGTACATATAGAAATTCCAATCAACTGTCCCAGCAATTCATTGTCATAGTAATGCAATGTCACAGCATGAATTATTCTTCCTTCTTAAACAGAAGGTTTTGTTTTGTTTTTTAATTCTTCAAGTCTCATCTCAGGGAAATTAATTCTAATCACTTCATCAAAAGTCGATCTCTGATTTCCTGTAACTCCCACAGCTATCACTATTTACTTCTTCATGCCCCCACTATCTTACACTTCATGAGGACAGGAATCTAGGCTCTCTTTGGCACTGCTCTATGCCCAGTAACAGGACTATTCCATTAGGAGAATAAGCAGAATGGGTATTTTCCACACTTCAATTTGGCAATACACACTCTCTACCTGTATGTTGAATGCAATATGTTATATCGCATTGTTTTCACTGTATTATTCATCCTTGCGAGGGGCCATGCTAATCTTCTCTGTATCGTTCCAATTTTAGTATATGGGCTGGAGCGATAGCACAGCGGTTGGGCGTTCGCCTTTCACGCGGCCGACCTGAGTTTGATTCCTCCGCCCCTCTCAGAGAGCCTGGCAAGCTACCCGTGTGTATTGGATATGCCAAAAACAGTAACAATAAGTCTCAATGAGAGACATTACTGGTGCCTGCTCGAACAAATCGATGAGCAACGGGATGACAGTGATGATGATGTACTGTTCATCATTTGCACCTATTGTCTTTTCAGAACCTGCCGTAAGAAAATCTATTCCAATAATTTTGTAAATTCATTTAAAAATTACTCACATAGTTTTTGCTTTTAGTAGTTAAAATGATTGCCATATGTTAATTTCCCTATTTCCTAGTATCAGACTCCACTTTCCTTTTACCCACTTTAGATCTACATAAGATCTACATAATCGCTCTGTAAGGTAAGGATTATCTTCATTTGACTAGTGAAGAAGATTGAGGATCAGAGTGACTAAGTTCCCCAACATGAACAATTTATAAAAAAGAGTAAGATTTTAATTCAGGTCTGTCTGACTTCAGAACCCAGTTGTCCCACAGGGCCAAGTAACCTACCTTTGTTCTAAGAGAGATTTAACTTTACAAGACTACTTCTCTCCCAGTGTGAAGCTGATGATAATACAGTCCATGGATCAACCACCCCAAACTACATGCAACAGTGTATGTGGGCCAGGCATTCAGTCTCTTGGTTCCCAGAACTCCACACAATTCACATCTTACATCTGCCAGACCAACTATGCTTGTAATTTCTAAGACCAATTACCCAGAACCAGACCTCTGTTAAATTTCTAAGTGTTGAGAGGAAAAAGTCAAAGGAGAAGAGATTGATTCACTGTCATAATATTTTCCCACGCAGAAGAAACTAGTAAGGCATACTTCACTTGAATTTTTAATTCTTCAGTCTTAGGAAGCTTTAGCCAACAGCTGCACAGATGTGGAAAGAGGTGGGACCAATAACATGTTACAAGAAAAACACATTAGTACCTGTCATGAAAGGGAAGATGAGTGATTGTTAAACGCCATTTTTTAAGTGGAGTGGGAATGAACTCTATCCAATCAAAGGAGAGCAGAATGCTCCTCTCCTCTCCCCGCCCAACCATCAGTTAATTTGCATTCCCTGGGCTGTAAGAATTCTGCCATCAGAATCTCTATTCTGAGCCTCAAGAATGCCCCAAGCACTGTCTGTTATAGGACTCTAGGCACGGCATCACAGCAAAAAGCAACTGCTGGTGAAACCTGTCAACATCTTTCATGGTTGTATGTGGGGCATTGCAGAAACAGTGAGAGACAATGAGCATTCAACTTTCATGGATGCTGGGAGAAGCAGTTCCAAAAATGAAATTATAAGACGGCCACCCAAATCACTCGGAACTCTAAAGCCTGACACTTTCCCAGAGAGTGTAGCCATATGATAGCGGTTGGCAAAGCTGCACGTAGGAGCTCCGCCTTCTGCAGTGGCTGTGTTTATTCATGGAGATCAGGAGTGTGCAGTTTGCCTACGTAGCCACACAAAAGAGAGGCTCAGCATCATTGTACCAGCCTCCCTAGCAGCAAGACAAAAGGCAGGCCCAGGAGCTGCTGGAAGAAAGCACATTCCCTTCACTAGAGACCCTGCAGCTTCCTAGGCACCAGTCTTTTGCTCTCCTTTTCTGAAAGGCCAAGAACAGAAATCAGGTGGAAGAACGGATTGCTCTCACTGCAAGCAAGCTGAGGCTGGAGGTAAGAAGAGGAAGATTCACTCACAGAAGCCCCCCGGGGGTCATTCTGGAACAAGCTGCCAAGCTGTCTGTGGAAAGCAACTGAGAGTTCGGAGCCCCAGTCTAGTTTGTATTCTTTTTCCATATGAAACTCTCCTTCTTATATTCATAGCAATAAACAGTCTTTTCCCCACAAAATTTTAAGTTAAAAGTGAACCTGGGACTAAAAAGAAAATTCAGAAATCTTTAAATCCATCTAGAAGTAATTGCATTTTGGCAAATATGTCATGCCACAGACTTTCCTTCTTATCATAAATTTCAATTTACAAGGCCAGGGCAACAGTCCTAATGAAGATTAATTACTGCAGTACATTTGACAAAATCTGCTGAGCTTCCTTCTGATGGTGAAGGATACTGCAGATAGAAATTGAAGTGAAAATGTCTGATATCCTTGATGTATGTCTTTTCTAGGTGCTAAGGGGAAAAAAAAACCCTTGTAAAAACAATTTAAGTCAAAGAAAATATGAACTGGCTCGGCATTCAATACAAACAACCGCAAGGGCAGAAGGAAAGATGTCATTCTGAAAAAGCCTAGGATTCAGAAAATCAGAGAAGGCTGAGGGTAGTGAGGAGACGAAAGGCAGAAGACTGCATCAGAGCGCTAGTTCACGCATCAATTTTCTTCTAAAATGCACACATCATTTGAGATTGAAAAAACGTTTGGGTCTTCAGTCTCTGTTTTTTTGGGTTGGTACATCCCTTTGAAACGAGAAGAGTCAGAATCACTTCTCCCGATAAACACATGGAACTGACTCATGTGTTTAACATGTCTCACGCATGGCTGTGTGCATCCCCACAACACAAGTTTGCATAAAATGTCAAGATGGTCAAAATTCCTTTCCCCTCAAGCTCAGCCAGAGTCCAGGTCAGGATTTTTTCCTTCTCTACAGAGATTTAGAACATACAATTATTTTTTTCTCCAAAATTAAAAATTTTAAACAACTAGTAAGGTTGGTTTTTATCATGTACCTTTCTTGCTATCTATATGCCTACATACAGAACAGCTGTGCCCTGCAAAGGCACATCAACTTCTCTCCTCAAACCACTTCAAAGATTAGTTTTCAATATTTGAGACCATCACCCAGCAAACATGTCCACAATGTTCTAGTTATCTGGCAAAATGAACTTATCAGTATAGTCTTCCCCTTCATTGGTCCTTCAAACCACTTCATGAGAAAATCCAGTCTTCAACAGATTCACTCAAACAGGGTCACTTGAATGACAGAAAGAAAGGCCAACAATACAATAAGCAAACACTTCCACAGGTACAACCAAAACTTCTTTTAAAAGATGCTTAAGGAAATTACTGTTAAATAAAATAATAAAAATGTTATCCATTCATAAGGCCCTGTGTGCATTCCGCAGGAAGCAATATAAAATGAAAAAAAAAGGACAGTGCCAGCCTCAGCAGTTTTCAGAAATAAAGCTGACCAATACCAGAATCAGGGCAAGAAAACACTGCTAAGTTCCTTAAGGACTGTGGCACCTGAGCCATTTATCCATCTTCTCAGAAATCCAAGCACTTCTGCAAAATGACAGAATCCGAACAGTCACAGAGCAATGAAGCACTAGAGTAAAACTGAGACTATCAGGATTACTCCACAGCTTAGAAGCCGGCCTCGCATGTTGGGGGAAAAGGCAGCTCAGACAGAGAAGGGACCACCAAGTAAAGGGTGGTAGGAGGGCCCGCTCAGGATGGGAGAGGTGGGCTGAAAGTAGACTATAGACCAAACATGATGGCCACTTAATACCTCTACTGCAAACCACAACACCCAAAAGGAAAGAGAGAGAGAAAAAGGGAATGCCCTGCCACAGAGGCGGGGTGAGGTGGGGGAAAGATGGGGTGGGGGTGGAAGTGGGGGGAGGACAGGGTGAGAGTAGGGGGAGGGATGCTGGGAACACTGGTGGTGGAAAATGGTCACTGGTGGAGGGATGGGCACTCGACCATTGTATGACTGAAACACAAGCATGAAAGTTTTGAGTCTGTAACTGTACCTCATGGTGATTCACTAATAAAAAATTTAAAGAAACAAAAACAAAAACTGAGACTATATATCAGCTACTACTTCCTTCTCTCCTCAATGAGTAGTAACCCTTCTTTCTCTTCCTCTTGCCCTTCCTCCTTGCATCGTTTCCTCTTTCCTTTTCTCATTTCATTTTTCTTGCCACACCCAAAGTGCTCAGGATTTTACTCTTGCCTATGTGCTCAGGAATCACTTGTGGCAGTCTTCCCCCTCCAAGTTCTTTTTTTTTTTTTTAATGCTTTTTAATTGAGTCACCGTGAGAACAGTTACAGGGCTTTCAAGATCAAATCTCAGTCATACAATGATCAAACACCCATCCCTACACCAGTGCACATGTTCCACCACCAAGAACCCCAGAAGACACCCCCCTCCCCTCCAAGTTCTAAGACAAAAAATACTGCCATCCCTCACCCCCAGTATCTGATAAGGAAATGTCTCCATTCATGCTGAACTTGACAGAAAATTCTTTTTAATTTTTTAAGATTAGTGGCAAAAGGCAAAAGACAAAATAATTTAAAAGAAAGTCCAGATTAATTTGTATCACCCCCAATTTACGCAAAGTTCTGAAAAAAGCTTAGTATGAGTTTTGGTAATTCATACAACTTTAAATTTTGTTTAAAAAAAAGAGATGACTGATATTTCTCTTAAAAGTTGCTAGGCATATTGAACACATGGATAATCTCAAGTTAAAATTAAACAACAGGAGACACACTTTCTACTCAATGAATCACGAGTATGACCCGACTCCTTCCCACTTGTGCCCCTCCAAACTAGATTTTCCAATAAATAAGGCTCAAGGGAGTGGGAAGTACAAGTCAGTAGTACATTTTTTAACTATTATATCACTTAGACTTTTAAAAAAACTATTTTCAGCAGTAATTCCTCTAAATTTTTAACATAATAAATAATGCATCATATCCCCCAAACAAAGCAATTACAGGGGAAAGGAAACGTCTTTATGGGAACTTGGCTTACACAGAAGCTCATCTTTGACTCACATGCATTTTTTCCTTAGGTAAAAGGCCTTCCACTTCTTTCCAAAGTTAACTCTACAGTTTTGAGTCAACTCAAAAAAAACAGTAATAGGGCAAAATTAACTGAAGTGATGGCACAGGAGAAAACTTGCAGACACTAGAAATTAAAGAGTTAATCTCTGTAAGAAATAACTTGTAGAGACAGGTTTGTTGCAAAAATAAAATAAAGGTACATGTTTTTTTAAATTTGTGTCTTCACTAGGGCCCCTCGAAGGAGGGTGGGTTGAGTTTCCCTCTGCCCTGAGCAGAGCCCCGGCATCTGAAGACCTTCAGAACCCAGCCACAGCTATGCTCAAGGCCCCTCTCCACATGCCCGGACAAGCCTCACACATGAAGGAACCAGCAGAGGAACCCAGGTGTGTGGGACCCGGGGCTGAGATCTCCAAGCCTGCTCAGATCGGGACTGGGCCTCCTCCACCCAGATCTCCCATCTTCCAGTAGCTAGGCGGTCACACCCACAAACCTCCCCTGGCGCTGTGTAATCCCATTAATGGCCAAGACTATAAAAAAAAAAAAGCTCCTAGAAGTGCGTGGCCACAAATCTCTTATTGTCTACTTCTCCCTCTCAGCAAGATACCAAGAGTATCCTGCCTGCATGGCAGAGTCTGGCAAGCTCACTGTGGTATATTCAATATGCCAAAAACAGTAAAAATGATGATTCCCCTGACCCTGAAAGAGGCTCCATTGAGGCACCGTTGGGAAGGATGAGTAAAGAAAGGCTTCGAAAATCTCAGGGCTAGGACAAATGGAGATGTTACTGATGCCCACTTGAGGCAAATCTATGAACAATGGATGACAGTGATTCAGTGACAGTTTTTAAAATTTGTTTTTGTTAATTGAATCACTGTGAGATACACAGTTACAAAGTTGTTTCCTATTGGGTTTCAATCATACAATGTTCCAACACCCTTCTCTTCACCAGTGTACATTTCCCACTGCCAATGTCTCATTTCCCCTCTGACACCACACCCAGCAGTCTGTCTCTATGGCAGTCTCTCTCTCTCTCTCTCTCTCTCTCTCTCTCTCTCTCTCTCTCTCTCTCTCTCTCTCTCTCTCTCTCTCTCCTTCCCTTCTGCACATTATAGTTTACAATACAGGTACTGAAAGATTAGATTAGCATGTTTATCCCTTTACCTATTTTCACCACTCAGTTCTTTTTTTGGGTGACTCCCGGCATTGCACAGGGGTTACTCCTGGTTCATGCACTCAGGAATTACTCCTGGCAGTACTCAGGGGACCATATGGAATGCTGGTAATCGAACCTGTGTCGACTGCATGCAAGGCAAACACCCTACCTGTTGTGCTATCGCTCCAGCCCCTCAGCACTCAGTTCTTATCCAGAGTGATCATTTCTAGCTATCAAGGTCACAGTGGATTTCTCTATGCTAACTCCCCACCTCTATCACTTGTAGCAATTTCCAACCATGGGCCAGTCTTCCTGGCCAGATTTTTTTTTTTTAATCTGAACAAAAATTTCAAACAAATGAAAACAGAAACAACAATCCTTGATTAGTCTATTGCTTTAAAGCTGCGTCAGACTAGGTAAAAAGAACATCTAGTTAAATTAGATGTGAAACATTTTTAAATGATACAGGAAAGTGAGTTCACATAGAAATTTTCATGTCTAAATGATGACAACAGTCTTAGCACAAATTACCAATGTAATTGATCTTATACCATCTAGAGTAATACACCAAACACCTCACCAACAACAATTTTTTTATAAAGTAATGTGCCATAAGCCAGACACTAGGGAAGAAAAGATTGATATAAGGCAATGAGTCTAACCACAACCTTTTTCCTTTTCCTTTTTTTTGTTTGAAAAGGTTAGGATTATAAATATTAAAAACATAATTTGACTGGATAATGAATATCTGGAACATCCAGCTGCTTCTTTTTCATATTCAATCCTTTGCACATTTTCACATCATTAGCAATTCACATGAAGATGGCCATAAACCAAACATGATGAATGCTACTAGATACACACAAATTAATCTTACGTTACATATTCCAAACCAAATCTCTCAGCCTGTGCAGCATAGCTAAAGGGGACAACTTTACTGAAAGAAACATTTAATAAGAATATGGCTAAAGAAACTAGTCTCACTTCAAGGACCACAGTCTTCCCAAGTGCAACTGACCATTCTCCCTGACTCACAGGAAAGTCCTTTTGGAAATCTCTTCCCACACACCCCACCCAGAGTAGGTCCGTCAGTTTCGTGCTCACCCCTCACGCCCACAGAGAACCCCTGCTCCCTGCCTCCCTCAGATCACAAGTCAAAAATTAAACTCATCATTCAGCTCTGCAATTGTGTGCTTAGCTGTCTGTGACCTCTAGGGAATTAAAATAGCTTTTTAAAGGCAGTAAAGTTTGTTTGTTTGTTTATTTTAAATATTAGAAGTTTTATCCTATGCACTACTATGCATGAGACGTACTAAATTCTTAAAAGAGCAGATGGGAGAAATACCAAGTGAGAGACTGTATCTTTAACTATTAAATAAGTAGAATGTGATTTACATAATGCTTGCTTTTTATCCCAATTCTTGGTACCACATAAATTCTTCGTACCAACAAAAACCATGTCTAAATATTTTTATTGTTGAAAGCAGCATGGCTACATGATTTAGACTATTTGGTAAAGAAAATGAAAAACTATGTATGAGTACAAAGACCATTGTAACAATTGAGGTCTTCCCACTTACGATATGAAAATCCCTACCAGAAATCACAGAAACAAAAATACAGGCTTTCATGCAGTTTTCAGTGGAGCAATTAATTCTATGGTGTCACAATAACTACTGCAAGAAAAAGGCAGGTTCTCTACCAAACCATCCACTATTTTTTTTAAAAGCCAACTTTTGGTGTTAATTCTGTCTTTGCTGACTGAAGTTGCAAAGGAATAATCAGAAATGAAAGACAGAATAAATCAGCCCAGGCCAATTGAAAAATGGTTAAAAATGAGAAAAGAAACCCATGAATATCAAGCAACAAGTCCCTTCTACACATGTTCTCGAGATCAGTGGAGGCAGTCACAGCAGCATTCTTAAGAGTTCCTTTAAAGGAACTCAAGGTCATGATGTTCACTGCCCCTGGGACCAGCTTCTAAGGAAGAATCTTTTTTGTCATGCAAACTTAAAGGAGTTGTATCTTGTAATTCATAATCTCTTCAGAATGTCAGGGTTAGAGATGACAATTCTGAACATCCTATAGAGGACTGGGGTATAATTTAAATTTGACTGCTACTGTGCACTGAGCTGAGGTAGAGGACAGAGGTACACAGTTTTTTGGTCTATGTATGTTGTATTTTATTAAAATGTCCAGAATAGGCAAATCCATAAAGACAGAAAATAGATTAGTGATTGGAGGGAATTTAGGAAGGGGGAGATGAGGGATATCTGCTAATGGGTATGGGTTTTCTCTTAGGGGTACTGAAATGTTCTGGAATTTGATCATGGTAACAAATATACAAGTTTGAATATTCCAAAATTTTCTGACTTGTGTATTTTATTTTATTTTAAAATCCTTTAGAACCCTATCAAAGCTCTGTGAGGAGGAATGACTAACCCCAACCTAGGTCTTTCTGCACTAAATCTAATTGTCTTTTGCTCAGTTCCCTCTGACTAAGATAACTTTTCCATGGAGAGACATGAGAGTGTTACTCAGGCTGAGAATCTGTGGGTGTTTCCAATGTGAAGGAAAAAGAAATACCTAGAAGAAATGTTCAAAGAAATTTGCCCATGCTATTGAGCTTAAGATCCATTTTCTAACCGATGTATTTAGTCACATAAGAGTAAGCTCCTATCTGAAAATGCAAGTTCATTCCTGCACAATGACCCAAGAGAACCAAGAGGCTGGAGCATGAGCTCTTCTGACAATTCTTAAGCAGAGGCTACAAATATGGCAGCACAGAAAACTTGTGAACATGTGGGACAACTCCCTATAAATGACAACTTGGACATTACTCTCCAGGCACATTTATACCAAAGTCAAAAACTGGAACAAGTAAGAAAACAATACAGGTACTACTAATCAAGAGGTGGTAGCAGCAGCACTGCTACTGGCATAAACAAGGGACCACTATGACAAGATAGTTGGAAATGATCACTGGGTAAGAACTGCATGCTGGGGGCTGGAGCACAACGAGTAGGGCATTTGCCTTGCACGCGGTCAACCCGGGTTCGATTCCCAGCATCCCATATGGTCCCCCAAACACCGCCAGGAATAATTCCTGAGTGCATGAGCCAGGAGTAGTTGTGCATCGCCAAGTGTGACCCAAAAAGGAAAAAAAAAAAAAGAACTGCATGCTGAAAGTAAGTAAAGGAACAAACATGATAACCTCTTAGTATCTGTCTTGGAAACCACAATGCCCAAAAGGAGAGAGAGAGAGGGAGAAAGAGGGGGAGAGAGAGGGAGGGAGAGGGAGGGAGAGGGAGGGGAGAGAATGGAAAGAGAGAAACTGGGGTCACTGGAGGTGGGAAATGTACACTAGTGGAGGGATGGGTGTTGGAACATTGTCTGACTGAAACCGGATCATGAATAGCTATGTAACTGTCTATCTCAAGGTGATTCAATTAAAAAAAAATCTAATGATTATGAATTTATATGTGAACACTTTTTCTATTGTTTATTCTTTTATTTTTTGGTTCTGGGGTCAAACCTGGCTGTTATCAGGGTTTACTCTTGGCTCTGTACTCAGGCATCACTCTCGGCAGGTGTTAGGGACCACACGTGGTGGTGCTTGGGTTTGAACCTGGGTTGGCTGCATGCAAGGCAAGCACCCTACCTGCTGTACAATAACTCTGGTCCCTGAGTGCTTTTTCTTCTTCAAAACAATTTTGATTATAGTTTATATATATATATATCTTTATTCATTGCCATAAAAATAATTTTAAGTGAAGAGAAAGGCAGACAAATGAAACTTAGGGTACAAAAAGAAACTTCACAGGTAGACTACTACAGAACAACTTATTGTAAAATTCCTGCCTTAGTTTTAAAGTCACTTGTTAATTTTCTGTGGTGCATGGGTCTAATCCCATGCCTCATCCATACATACCAAAGGATGCAATGTCAAATGACTGATAGCTGTCCTGAGTTGCTGGGGTTAAATAGAAAGGAACTGCTTGAGCTAAGTGGAAAGGAATACATATAAAACCTATCTTAGAGAGAAATGGGGCTAATTAAGCACCTGCAATATGTACATCCTGGGTCTAGTCTGGTGGTTCTCAATGCAGATTTTGCTTTACAAGGGCTATCTGAAGATATATCAGGAGCATTGCTATCTGAAGCAATATCTAAAGATATTTCTGGTGTCCTTGCTGGAAGGTGCTAGTATTAGAGGCCATGCATAACTTAACCCCTGTACTACATCTCTCTGGCACCAAAGTAAATGTCTTTATTATCTGATTGGAGTGTTTGAAGTATGATATGTTTGACTGAGGCTAATCAAACTGATCCATCCCTATTTTGTATTGTGATCACAGACCTAAATCATAGACCCTTGAAGTCTTGGCTTCTTCATCTCTAATAAAGAGGGCCAAAGCAGATCATCACTGCTTTTAGATACAAGATGAAATCATTATAAAGCTCTTCACTGTACTAAAGGAAAAAAGCCCTGGCTGATAGTCTCTTCAGCAAAGGACATCCTCCCCCTCCCCAGTTTTAAAACAAATTCACTAATTCCTTTTGATCTCTGCTAATTCTGTAATTAGCCTTATCTTGAATGGGAAACATTAAAATTTTCTTGTAATGCTTAAATATTTCTATCTTAACTCTTGTCTTTCAGTGCTTTGGCATCTCAAAGTGCTCCCCCCAACTTCTTATCCATCACTACTGCAATATCTGAACCTGGCTTCTTCTTCTTTGATTATCTGTTCCAGTTTCTACTGCAGCATTTAAGTTGTTGGGACTAGAACTATTTCGAGCTGTTTACAATTATAGTTCACCCTTTTCGCTCTACAAATCTCCATCAGTAAATCAATTTAAATATTTCAAGATATTCTCAATGTGCCTTTGGCATTAATATTAGGGAGAGAAGTAGTGGCTCTAGCTAAAAGTATTAGCACAAAAGGACAGTTTCCAAAGTCCACAAAGCAATTATAGATTTTGTATCACGGGACACATGAAACTATTAGAGAACAAGTCATATTAACTAGATGGTAGCAGGGAAATGTCACTACGAGCAAAAGAAGTACCAGAAGATGAAATGAACTGTCTGCCATACATTGATTAATGATGACCCAGAATCAGCAAAAATGTTTGGGGAAAATCCTTATGGATCAGATACAGAAGGACTGTAAATATCTTGCAAATGACTTCAAAGTTAAGCTCTTTGTTTTAAAGATGTTAGACAGAGATACAAAAGATGGCAGCAAACAAACTAAAAACCACACCAATTAATGTACCTGCCAGAGAGTAAAATTACAAAAACATTTGGAAGCTACTGATATGAAGCCCTATGTATTAAATTGCAGCACATTTATCAAAATGGAAATCTGATCAAACCACTTGAAAGAGGGGCATTTATATATATAAAAATTGAAGTAGCAACAAACTTTTAACTAAACTGATAGTTCAGTAAAGTCTGAAAAAATGCACTGAGGCCTTTTCCAAAGCATATTCCAAAGTCTCAGAGGTCAATTTATAAACATTAGGCAAATGCCTCAAATCTAAGTACTTTAACCCTGATCGCAAACATCAGTATAGTTTCCTAAATGCCAATCAAATGATTTCACCTGTTGTGCTTCTTATCCATCCTTGGGAGTTAGGCAAACTAACCAGGCTGCAAATGTTTAAAAAGCCATTATTAAGAACACTGCCTCATTGTCCAAATGCTTCCAGGTTCACCTAGGAAAACTGTATTTTGAATAACTGATTTTGGCTACTACACAATAATTTCATGTTTAAATAAGCATAGATTAAAATGAAATAAGATTCTGAAATGACCTCCCCCTGCAGTCTTTTCTCCTAAGGGAATAATCTTTTTAAGACCTTTTCATAATGTCGTTCTTACTTAATACCAAAATTATAACTCTCTGTGGCATATTTCTCCAACTGCAAACTCTCTAGGCTATCAACTGAGGGATGCCATTAAGCATTTCATTCCTTTAATCATATTAATTTCAATAATCATTCGTACCTCCCTCTGCCCTAATATACTCACTTATATACAATGTCCATGAAAGCCAATGTCTTGAACTACTGGGGGAGAAGTGAGGGTACCCAAACTGTGTTCAGAAGACCTAGGGCCCTTCCCAGTGATACTCAACCAACTGGGCAAAGGTTTCAATGTGAGGGTCCCAAGATGTGGTATGTGGACCTCCAGAGCCACTTCCAGTGATGCTCAGGGGGTCATGTAATGCCAGAGATTCATCAGCTGTCAGCTGCATTCAAGGCAAACACCTTAGCCCCTTTATTATCTTCGTGGTTCCATAAATGTCCTGAATTTTTAAGTCAATAGAATCTAATGTAATCTAATACACAGTATTCTGAAAACGAATGTTGAACAAGTCATACTTTTATTTAATTCATCATATTTTACCTGTTCTTTGTCATAGTAGTAAATAAATCTGCATTACAAGTGAAAGATTTTAAAATGAGAAAAAGATTTCAGTGCAGGTTATATAAGTTTTCTATTTATGTATTCATTAACTGCATATCAAAGTTGATAAGGGTATAAATTGCCATCTTCTAAAATTCAGGGAATTTAATACTTTCAGTGGAATCCTATTGTCAGTGAATCAAAACAAAACAGTGCCTCTGTACTATCATAGTGAAGCATATATTTAAGCATTAGAAATCAGAGAAAGATAACCAAAAAAGCTAAAGAAAAGGAAAGAGAACTTTTACATTACCTTCATTATTTGTTAACAAGGATTACGGAAACAGAAGCTTCAAAATGATAAGTGCATGAGATGATATATTTGTCTCTACACATTCTTTCAACGTGTTCAAAGAAGATCCATATGGTAAATGCTGCCAATGATAGAAAACATACCTGATTTTATTCTCCATATCTTCACTATCAGATTCTTCAGAGTCTCTGTACTTATCTGGATCTGGAAGTGTGCTTGGATCAAATGCATCATTATCATCATCACTCCAATCCAGAAAGGCTTCCTCTTCATCTTTGGCCTAGGAAAATAAATACAAGGAAAACTATCATTAAAGCACTTAATAAACAAGTAAGTCAGATTTCTAGATTCGAATTATACCCTCTAATTAAGAATCTCATTTAGGTTTCAATTCTGGTGAGATCTCTATGTAACTTCCAGAACCACAATCATTTGCAAAAAGAAAGAAAAACTATTTATCTCAAAAATAAAAATTTCAGAAAGCAAATAATTTTTAAGAGCCTTAAATGCAGTGTAAGAGAAAATGGTCAGCTTTATTATATCTGTGAAACTCAGCTATCAAAGAGATAAAATGCAGTGTGGCTTAGTGTTCTTTCCCACATATATCTAAGTTTCAAAACTACCAAAAACATTAGGTCAAAGTATAAAAAACCACAAGGAGATACAGAAATATCTGTCTGATTATTTTATAACCATACTAATCAAAGTCTTAAAATATCAGACCTACATTTTACAAAACTGTAGGAAATGGTAACTCACAGACAAGGATGGACACCATCCAGTTTTATGCTGTACAGGTTAGCAAGCAGACTTTTCTGATTTTGTATTATGGGGAGTTTGTTTTTGCCAAAGAGCAAAGCAATGCAATGCTGAAAAGCTAAAAAAGTATTATACATTAATAAAACGAACCTCCTTTAAAAAAAAACTTATTTCTGACAGATTGGTTTTGCCACCAAGTAGATAAGAAACCTAAGTGTTACCACATGCATTTAACAGATAATAAGTAGAACTAAAAAAAATAATCCTAGATGAGTTTCTGCTACAACCTTTTAATTCTTTATTACAGAGAAAAGAATTTTATATTATAAATAATTTATGTTTATAAATTATTTTAACTTTGTATTATAAATAATTTTATCCACAGCATGTGGAATAACAGTGATTCTTTGATTTCAATTATTTAGTGTTCCTTAAGAAAATGATGGCTGGAGGAATCAGTCAGGATGGAAGATGTGTGCCGAAAGTAGATAACAGACCAAACATGATGACCTCTCCGTGTATGTGTTGAAACTCATAATGCCCGAAAGTAGAGAGAGAGTATGGGGAATATCGTCTGCCATGGAGGCAGGGGGAGGGTGGGAAAGGGGTGTATGTTGGGGATATTGGTGGTAGGAAATGTGCACTGGTGGAGGGATGGGTGTTTGATCATTGTGTGATTGTAAACTAACATGAAAACGTGTAACTTCATGGTGATTCAATAAAATTAAAAAACAAAACAAACAGAAGAACAAACATTTAGTGTTCTTTCCCAGAAACTGAATAATTTAGAAGAGCATAGCAAGCCACTATGAAGCCTATCACAAAAGTCCTCAGAAACATTTCTCAGCTACTTCATTCGACCATAATGAAAGGAGAAAGAAGAAAATAAGGATTAGTTACCACACAAGACTCATTGCATTCCTGGTAAAGTTTCCTGTTAAAAGTCTGGAAACAACTAGCAGAAGCAGGGACTTAAAAGTTGCCAACCAAGGACGAGCGCAACAAAACAGTGGGAAGGCCTTGCATGCAAGCGATCCTGGGTGGATGCTTGGTATCTCATATGGTCCCCTGAGCACTGCCAGGAATAATTTCTGAGTGCAGAGCCAGGAATAACCCTTGAGCATCATCGGATGTAGCCCAAAAAGGAAAAAAAAAAGACAACCAAAAATTAAATATAAAAATGTTGCTATCTAAAGCAACAAGCAACACACCTGACAGTATGGCACGGTCTATTTGAAAATAATCAAAGCCATCAACATTGTATACACATGAACATTAATCTCCTAGTTCTGATTTGCTAGTATGATGTGCTTAAAGGAATTTCCTGTTCAAAGTTGGAGACAGGAAAGATTCTAAAGAATCCTCAAAATTTCTAATTCTCAGGGTATCATCACACATGAAGAGTATGCAGGGCTCCAAGAAACTTTGTTATTGTGGATTATATTCACTGACATTTAGTGTATTAGAAATTAACAGGGCAAGAGAGAGAACGTGATCTCTGAGCACAGAACCTGGAGTAAGCCCTGAGCACTGCTAGGTGTGGACATCTCCTCCTACCCACCCACCCCCCCTCAAAAAAAAAAAAGAAAAAGAAAGAGAATGTTTCACTGACTGTATTTTAACACCAAATATTATTTACCATGTCCTGATGGCACTTGTTATAAAGTAATCCCCAATAATGTTTTATAATAAAAGAATAAATTCTAAAAGTGAGACAGTCTAAATGCCTGATAATATTCTATTGTACATATTCCATTTATTGGAAGAAAAAGACTAATTCACAATGATGCAAATTATTTTTAAACAGATAAAAAGTTACCTGGATTTGTGTTATTACCTTATAATCAACAATTTTCAGGTTTTGTTATTTTCTGGTCTAACAGATGATCATACTAATAATACCTGTGGTACAATATACCCCTGAATATATTGTATTCTTGACAATGAAAAATGAATTTGAGCTAACAGTCACTCCTTTAGAAATACCATTTCAATCACTGAAAGTGCAGGAATAATGGAAGAAAAGACATTTTTTATCTTGATCTTACTTTCTTGATTCATTTTTTAAGAAATATAGAACCATAATAAAGCTAGTATTATGAAAAGTTGGTGATTCTAACACCTTTATTGAAAAAAATATACTATTGTCTACAATATAAATGTCCAGTCACTGTGTAAAAAGGGTATTATCACAATCAAAACATTCTTAAACATAAATAAAATAGCAAAAAATTTTGTCCTTCTGACAAGGCCAAACTTTAGGCATATAATCTTACTAGCTATGTAAGGTGGACATTATAGAAAATGAATATTCTTTTTTTAACATATTCTATCTCGTGATTTCATAAATCATATAAAAGGCAAAGGTAATGGTGCTATATTTGTAAATTACCTCACTCAGAACTTGTATTCAGAAAAGAGAACACAAATAATCTGATATCCCAGAATCATGAATGTCACTGTGTGAGGACTCATTGATGGGAGAACTGAACATGTAATACTATACCATGACAGCAATGGGAAGATTGGCTGGAAGCTATAAAATTTGAAGGTGACATGTGATATCAATTTTATTTTATTTTTAGATTTGGGGCTATATCTGGTGGTACTCGGGGGCTACTCACTGTTTGGTTATGCTCAGGGAACCATGAGGTACCAGGGATCAAACCCTGGCCCACTGAGTGTTCGATCTTCCAGCCAATGAATGAGTGATCTCTCCAACCCTGGAGGTATCAATTTTAAAGCTACAATAATCCAAGTGAGTCAACAGCTTACTGAGAGGGGTGGTGCAGATGGGGATGAGGCTGGCATAGGAGATATTAAGGAGCAGCAACTTGATGCTGAACTTGATACATCTGAGAGAACTGCTATGCACAGAATCATGCCTGGTGTATTAAATGTGATTGACAAAGACTTAGGTCAACACTAAGATGCATTACAAAAGCACCTTTACTCACACCTTTATTCCACAAATCTCATTAAGGAAACACTGGAAGTACCAGACACACTTCTAGATACTGGGGGATATAAGAGTAAACAAAACAAAGTACTTGCCTTAAAAACAAACAAACAAACAAAAAAAACATGTTCTTTGGCAGTTACATTAGCATTTAAAGGAAAACCAGGTGCTGCTTTTCTGGGGAACAGCTATTGAAGAGTCAGTGGACCCTGCTGGTCATGAAGGCACTCTTGCACAGATCACCTAAGGTGTGGCTTATAAGGTTTCCCAGGTATCAATTGGACTATTTTCTTTTGTGTTAGAGGTTATAGGTTAGAAGCAGTAACCAGAGCCTCTCTGGTTGTTCCCCCACCCCCTCCTCCCTTGCCACCTGCTCAGAACAAAGCATGAACCACTACTGCCAAACATGCCACATTCCTCTCTTACGACTGAGAAATAAAGCAATGTACAAACAGAGAGAGAGAGAGAGGAGAATAAGAGAGCGAGTGAGAGAGAGAGCGAGTGAGAGAGAGAGAGAGAGAGAGAGAGAGAAAGAGAGCACGCACGCAATCAGGGTCACCTCTGTGAACTGACTCTTCCTGAAATATATTTTTCAGAAACCCTGAAGAAATTTTCACCTAAAATAGGAATTGCTTTCCAAAATAGTTCTTTAGAAGACCCAATTATAAGTAGGGCAGATGAAAATTCTCAAAAAAAAAAAGTGTTACCTGACTATAGTTTAATTTGGTATTGGTTTTAATGAGAGAAGTGTAGCTGAACAGAGACATTCTACCATAAATTTACAAAGTACTCTGATATATATTACCTTACTTAATCATAAAATCCTATGAAATAGGATGAGAAAAGATTTGTTCGCATTTTCTTTTCTTTTTCAGTTTTGGGGCTACACCTGCCGATGCTCAGGAGTTACTCCTGGCTCTTCACTCAGAAATCACTCCTGGCGGTGCTCAGGGACCATATGGGATACCCGGGATGGAACCTGGGTCAGCCATAGGCAAGGCAAGTGCCCTACATGCTGTACTATCTCTCCAGCCCCGGAACTGCTCGTATTTTCAATGTTCAGCCGACTGAATAACTTGACTAAAGTCACACAAACCTGGCCAGACTCTAAGCAAGTGGTTTTCAACCTCTCCACATCTGCTACTTGGTGGCTGAAAAATCAGTCTCATTTTTCACAATTAAAGCTTTGCATTTGCTAGCTCAGAAACAAGATATTTTAAATACCACACAAAGCTACAGGGAGGGTTTCGATGTCACCTTGTATGTTCACCTGTACTTTCACTATGCCTGCCCTCCAAGCTTCTGGTGTGTGTGTGTGTGTGTGTGTGTGTGTGTGTGTGTGTGTGTGTGTGTGTGTGAAGTACTGTACCAGCTTCCCAATCAATCTCAGTTATTTTGATCCTTCAATTTTAACCTGATGGCACTTATTGTCTGCTTATAATGCTGTAAGGCACACATTTTTTCACATCTTGGGACAAGTCAGGTCCCTTCCCAGCTCAGCAGTTTTTCTACCTGATACTTCTCTGCTGGGATGCTCTTCTCTGCCTCTTACCTACATGTGGTACTTTCCAACAACAAACATCTTTTCCACATCAATTTTCTAATGCCAAGTGAGCATTCAATACGAATTCAATTCAATGGTGACACTATGCAGAATTAACACTGATGCCATAGGTCAAGGGCTCAGTTCCCAAGAATGCCTACAATGAGATGTAAACTCCAAATGGAATCCTCAAACTACCTGTACCTTTGCCTGATGGACTATAATTCAGGGTTTCTCATATCTCTCAGGCTCAATAATATTCTAGTATGACTCACATAACTCAACAAAGTACTTTACTTATGGCTCCCAGTTTAGTATAAAAGGAACTGTCAAAAGAAGAGACAAACAGGACAAAAGAGGCTGTAAGTGAGCTGTAGAGCTTCTACACTGTCTCCAACTATTGCTGCAGTTATCAATCTAATGTTCTCCAAATCTTGTTCAAGGGTTTGTTTTAGAGCCACACTTTGATGTGCTCAGGGCTCAATCATGGCTCTGGGTTCAGGGATACTCCTGGCAGGGCTCAGGAGACTGTAAGATGTGTTGGGGAATTGAACCCTAGTCAACTGCATGCAAAGCTAGCACCCTACTTATCTCTCAAACCCTTGTTAAAGAGTTTTGCATTATGCCCCACCCTTAACTGCAAGTAAATCAGACATAATACAATAAGTATCGCTTTCCTTAATAAGACTTCCTGTAGGTTTCTATTCAGGGATCTGCTAAGACCGAACTCAGACTTAGTCAAGTCTGCACCCCAAACTGGCAGGTCAGTTCTGTGGGAATAGAGGCCATGCTGGTCTCTCACTACTGCAGCCAACAAAAAAAAAGAACAACAACAAAAAGAACAGAGCAGGGTTGTTGTTTTTTCCCCCATTTTTTGGGTCACACCCAACGATGCTCAGGGGTTACTCGTGGCTCTACACTCAGGAGTTACTCCTGACGGTGGTCACTCCTGGATGGGATGCCAGGGATTGAACCCAGGTTGACCGCATCCAAGGCAAACACCCTACCCACTGTCCTCTTGCTCTGGCCCCAAGAGCAGGTTCCTTATAAATATGCAATAAATGAACAGGTGTCCAATGTATAAAATATTAAAGTGGGGGTACATACTGTTATTTTTACATAATGAGCATGTATTAGTGGGAGTTTAGCACTAGTTAAGTTAGAAATTTCACCAATTTAGAACTGGCCATGTGATCTTATTGGTAATTGTTAATCCCTTAACTTCTGTCTCAAATTTCTCAAGTATAAAATGAAAATAATTACAGTACTGAAGCTTAAGGAACCTTGTAAAGATTTTAATTAATTGCAGATGCATAGAAAATATGCTATCAGCATCTTAATGGGAAAATGAGTTGTCAGTAAAGAAAAATGCAAGAATAATAGCACATTTAAAGGGGCAAATATTGAAGAAAGTCATGTTTAAAAAGTCCTCTAGATCATGTAAGAAAACTTCATGCTAAGAACCTATGTGTACAGGTAGGGCATATAAACACACACAAAAAATTTAATTCTTCAATATAAATAATTGGGACTTATGATCAAATTATTTCTTATAGATATACGGCAAGAGAGAAAGCTTAGTCACTACTTTTTGTCTGAATTCATTATTATTTCTTGAGTGCATAGTATATTTAGCCCATAAGGTTATGTAAAGATAAATAAATTAGGGGTTTACTTTTGATAGCTTAAAATTTTAAAACATTGTGTTTATAAATATGCTATATTTAAATATTTATAAAATATTACATAAAATCCCTTTGGAAGAAAGAAAAAAAGTCATCACCTATGTCTAAATATGCTTCTTACATGCTGTATTTCAATTATTTCTTTTTTTTTTTTAAATGAGAGTATTTGCAAGGATGGCAAAAGTGAAAACAAAAATAAAACTTAATGTGAAACTGAGAGAACACAAAATGTCTGGGTAAGAAATTTAATAATTTGAAGATTTTTGAAAGAGGAAACAAAAGTTATATAACCATAACATCTATGAAAAAGAGGTTATTGTGGAGTTAAAGGAAAATTGATTATGTCCTACCTTGATAAGAGACCATTACTTCACATCAACAGATTTTATTTATTAGGTCAAAGACCTTATGTGTTTATAACACAAAATGAACAAGACTTCCCTTTAATGGCATTACTTGAGTGAAGTGGAAAGTCAGAAGTACTTGCACACATATTAATGATTATTGTCAGAAAATCAATTTGAAATATAGACTATCACTACCTTTCTATGCATCACATAGCATTCATAAAATAAGCAAACTATTTAATAATTACAATTAATGTTTAGTTATTTAGCTCCTTTTAGAATTTTGGTTTGTTTGGGGGCCACACCCAGCAATGGCTCTGAGGTTACTCATGGCTCTGCACTCACGATTCACTCCTGGCAGTGCTCACAGTACCATATGCAACTGCTGGGGATTGAACTCTGGTCAGCTGCAATTAAGGCAAGTGCCCTCAACACTGTAATATCTCTCTGGCTGGTCCATTGAGAATTAAAAAAAAAAAAGGCTTTTCAGTCTGTAGAAATTATAAGCAGCCATCAACTTTGAAACCTCATAATTTTATGAGGAAAATTCCAAAATCCCTGATAAGCTCATTCTGATCTTGACAAGAAAATAAAGATTGTGAAGAAAGTCTTGAGAAAATAAAGCATTCAAAATACAGTTTATGTGGGCCAGAGCGATAGACGAGCAGGTAGGGCACTTGCCTTGCACATGGCAGACCTGGGTTTGATCCCCCAACATGACACATGGTTCCCCAAGCACTGCCAGGAGTAATTCCTGAGTACAGAGCCAGGAGTGAACCCTGAGCACTGCTAGGTGTGGCGCCCTCAGCCCCAAATAAGACCTCTTTAAAATAAAAAATACAGTTTATTCTCACTAAAAAGACCAGCAAAACAACTTTCTAAGATAGTAAAAAGAAACTTTGCAACTTTGAAATTTAAAATAAAAATTGATGGTCAGATATGAAGAGATTAACCATCTTCAGTAAAGAGGTATGATTGATTGATTTGAGATGAACCTGACTATAAATTCCAGGCACAAAAATCACTTAGGAAATAAATACTAGAAGTGTTTTCTGGATTATGAGCACAAACTGTGGCCATTGAAAGCTACTTTCTTTCACGCAAAATGAATTCACTAGGGTAAATGTGCAAATGGTTCCCTCACCAAAATGCCAACTTTTAAGACTGGCTCCTATGTGTGCTGAAAGTAGATAAAGGACCAAACGTGATGGCCTCTCAGTATCTATATTGCAAACCTAATGCCCAAAAGTAGAGAGAGAGAGTATGAGGGAAATTGTCTGCCATAGAGGCAGGAGGAGGGGTGGGAAGGACAGGGGGATACTGGGGACACTGGTGGTAGAAAATGTGCACTGGTAGAGGGATGGGTGTTCAATCATTGTGTGACTGAAACTCAAACATGAAAGCTTTCTGTTTCTCACGGTCATTCAATTAAAAGAAAAAACAGACTGACTCCTTTACTTTTTAGTTATAATGTTGTAAGATGAATTATTGTACTTTAGAATATTTTTATCTATTTATCTGCTCGAAATTTACTTGATAATGGTGGTATAGAGCTCTAATCTAATAGTGATTGGCACTCAAGTAATCTCTTGGCACTTTAGTAACCTCTAATGTGCAAGAATTATATTTGAAAATCTCCCTCTCCTCAAGGCATGAAGCCTCTACTGGGTTCCTGCTCAGAAAGCTCTGTCCTACCTATCATCAGCATTAAACCGAGCATAGTTAACGGGAGGAGGGAAGCACATCTTCACTTGGCCACGGGAGGTACTGAGAAAAAGGGGACACAGGGCATTGGGAAAAAAAGAATATGCAGAGGCAAGAAAGAGAATCCAGGCCAAGGCCATCTGTTTGTTAGGACACTCAATCTAGTACAGCTTACCTGAGTTCCATTCACTGCCTTCTTTCATTTTTCCTCAGCATTTCAGAACAAGAGTACTATCTCACTGAGAGGCACGAAGAGGTGGTACACATACACGAAGGGAGCATAATTAGGAATGACAGACAAAGGGCTGGCAAGTCAAAATCTGAGACAGCGACTCCCAAATTTGAAAGGATTTTCAGAATTTGGAATATCCATGCAACTGTTCAACACACTGATTGTGTGCCGAGCATTGCTACAAAGCAATAAAATCTGAAGCACAGTGTGCCAGAAGAATATGAGTCAGCAGTTCCACTTTAGGACTTCTGGAAAAATAAATTTTCTCCTAAAAGTTCCTTGCACAAAATTTATTATTCTTCCTAAATTGCTGACTCACTTGCATATTTAATATATAGGTACCTCATAGAGCCCTACAAAATACTAACAATGCTATAATTAAGTAACACCTTATTAAATAATAGTGTAGTCCATTATCTTGCTTCTTGTTCTCTTCCTTCCAGACAAAACGGTTATAATCAAATAAGCTATTAAATAAAATACAATTACAAGTTCAGATAACCATTCTTCTCACAGTAATGAACACCTCAATTTGTGATGAGTCAACACACACTGATGAGGACTCCACCAGTAGCTAAGTTGAATACTTTTAGGTAACTGACTACCTCAGGGAGCTTCTAATCCCTTGTCTGGATTGTTTAAAATGTGGGTTTGGCAGAGTGCCCAAAAATAGATGACTGGTTAAAGAAACTTTGGTACATTTACACAATGGAATACTATGTAGCTGTCAGAAAACATGAAGTCATGAAATTTGCATATAAGTGGATCAACATGGAAAGTATCATGCTGAGTGAAATGAGTCAGAAAGAAAGAGACAGACATAGAAAGATTGCACTCATATGTGGAATATAAAGTAGCTTAGAGGTACAAGCTTGCAAGGATGCAATTTCTGGAAGATATTTCTTTGAACTTAGTTACTTAAATACTAGAATACAGAAATCCAAAACCGTGCAGCCACTAGTGCGGCCACTCGACCTCATAGCTCTTCATTCTCAGCAATGGAAAACAAATTATCAAATGCTTCCTTTTCAGCAGGTTCGACTTTAGGGGGGAGAAAAATCCAAACAATAATAGTGAGTTTTTTGTTGAAATATTGAATGTAATCAAAGTAAAGTGAAAGTAAAGTGAAATTTACCAGTTACACAGGAGGGGTGGGGGGCTGGAGAGGTGGAGGGAGGGTGGAGGTATACTGTGATTCTTGGTGGTGAAATATGTGCACTGGTGAAGGGATGGGTGTTCGAGCATTGTATGACTGAGACTTAAACCTGAAAGCTTTGTAACTTCCCACATGGTGATTCAATAAAAGAATAAATTAATTTTTAAAAAAAGTGGGTTTGGGCCTCTTTTACACATTTGAACTTTCAGTGGATCAGTGGCCAAAAATCACTAATCCAAACACTGATGTCTATCATCATAGTGCCATATTAAAGGAGAAAAAGTATGTGGGAAAAACATTGATCAGCATTAATAACAGAAAAGTGTAACCTGGGAGTTTGGTGATCTGAGCTTTTAAGAGCAATTAAGATTCTTAAATACTCTTCTGCTTTTTCTGGACCTAATTCTAAGACATGCAGAAATGTCTGAGGCCCTGAGTGTGATCACCAGCACCCCAAAAGTAATGCTTTGACTATTACTCCATTAACCAAATAGTAAAAAAATTGAATGATGAAATATTTCTCAATGTAAAGCACTAAGATATGCAACAATAAGGAATGATCACAAATAAATCTCATCAAACAAAACAGGGCAAACACAAAGGTTACATATATGAATGAGTGGATATAGATAAGATTATAAAAAAGAAAAAGCAAGACAGAAAATAGATGACTGATCACCAGGAGCTAAGTCTGGAGGGAGGCAGCAAGATCTCTTATTTAAGATGATGAAATTATCCTGTATATTCGACTGTGGTAGATGCAAGATAACTCTACATGTCAAAACCCACAGGTGCAAATATCACAAGTAGTAAATTTTACTGTACATAACTTAAATGACTCTCCAAATAATACTTTAATGACATTTAGAAGGGTATTTATAACCAGCAAAGTTTAACATTTATTCTGACAAATATATGTATGCAGACTGCATTATATTATTTCTCCAACCCCCCTATAGATCTAAGTGTATTAACATTAATACTGTTTTTAATTAAGAGGTTATTATTAGATTATTTTTCATATATTCTAACAGAAGTGTGTGTGTGTGTGTGTGTGTGTGTGTGTGTGTGTGTACACTCTCTAATATGTTAACAGGATAGACTTTAGGCAATCTTTGATGTTGGAGTTTAGACCACATCCAAAAGTGCTCAGGGCTCTCCTGGCTCTGTGCTCAGTGATCACTCCTAGTGGTGCCCAGGGATTCCTTACTCAGTGCCAAGGATCAAACCAGGGTCAGCTTGCTCCCTAGCTTAGCTTGCCCCCTAGCTTACCTCTCCACCCCTAGAATAGAAATGATGAACCTAAGGTACTTGGAAATCACAGAACCGCTGAAACCATATAAAGAACATTGTTAGCACATATATGCATTTTGGAAGGGAGAAAAGCCTTAACTTTCAGTACAGTAGCCATGATCCTATGATCCCCCTCATCAAGGACTATTGCATATACAACTACTTCCTAGGGCTGAACTAGCAATAAGCACACAGGTCTCAAGTGAGACAGCTCTGAGCTTTGTCTGAGGAGGCTGATCAGCACCAAAAGACTTTAGAGCATGGTTTAGGTTCAAAAACCCAGTCAACACATCAGTCTCTCTTAAGTACTGTTTTAGGCTTCTGAGTGGCAAAACCACATACAACAAAAGTCATAAGTCAACATTTAAAGTAGGAGAGCTCCTAACAATACAGTAATTTATGTATGTAACAGTTACAAAATGAGTGGGTGTATGTACTATTTTGTCACATGCCTGTATTTTAATCTTTCACCCAAACTGTTATTTATCAGGGAGAAGAAAAAAACATGGCAAAACTACTTGTGCCCCATCTTTAAAGTAATCAAACACTGACAAAAGGAGATTTTAGTCATGTGAATGTTTGGTTTTGCCACATTCTCCACAGTTTGTCCCATTCATTTATTATCACTTCCCCAAGCAGAATCCAAGTTCAATCCAATCTCTCAGTGAGCTACTGGAAAACTACTCGATGAGGGACTAAAGCTGGCTCATGTTTGGTGAAAATAAATAGCAACTGAAAATCAGAAATGAACTGAATGAATTCAAGGTTTTGACAAATGCCTATGAATGAATCTAGCAGAATGTGAAAATCCATTAACCATGTGCACACGAAAGGAAAAAATGCTAAACAGTGGGAAAAACATCCCAACAAATGTCAAAATTACAAACCATGACAGCTTGTTTTTCAAGGATGTATGTTATTATGGTATCACTAAATGAGATGTTACCAAATGAACATTTTCAACCAGAACTTTTCCTTAAAATTTACTAGAGCTTCTTGTCACTTGGGTATTCTCATAGCCAACCTCCAATGGACAGTAAGATCTTTTCCGTTTGGCTAGTTTTAAATAAACTTTGCACTTAAACACACACACACACACACACAAACATTAAAGGGAACTCTGCTTTGGAAAACATACAATTCAAGTAAAATTTAAACAAAAGTCACAGAACAACCCAGAAATTCCAATCCTAGGTTACATGGGAAATTGGTATTTCTATACCTAGGCTACAGAAAATTGAAAGTATATAGTCATGTAAAAATTTGTACATGAAGTTCATATAAAAATTTGTACATGAAGTTCATAGTAGCATGGTTCATTAGAGCCTCGAAGTTGAAATAATCAAACTGTCTTGTAATTGATAAGGGGATTTTTAAAAAAGCTAATATAGTCATATAGGGCTGCAGAGATAATGCAGGGGTTAAGTTCCTTGCTTGTATGTGGCAAATTTTGGTTTGATCCCCAGCACTGCAAATGGTCCTCTAAGCATCACCAGGAGTGATCCCTGAGCACCACAGGCTGTAGCCAAAAAAAAAGAAGGAAAGGAGGGAAGGGGAGAGGAGCAGAGGGGAATGGAAGGGAATGGAGGAGAGGGGAGGAGACAGAAAGAGGGGAAAGGAAAGGGAGAAAAGAAAAAAGAAAAGAAAAAAGGAAAGAAAAAGATGAGGGAGATCTATACAGTAGACTACTTATCAGTGAAAGAAGAAAAGCACTGATATATGCTACAACACAAATGAACCATGAAAATATTGTGCAAAATGAATATACAAAGTCTATTATAAATGGCCACATATGGTATGATTTCACTTACATAAAAGGTCCAGAATGCGTAAGTACAAGTTCACAGGGCAGAAGGCAAACTACTGCTTAATAAGGATAAAAGGAGGAGACTGAGGGATTGGAGACAGTACAGTGGGTAGGGAGTTTGCCTTGCATGAGGCCTACCTAGGTTCGATCCCCAGCATCCCATATGCTCAGGGAGTGATACCTGAGCACACAGCCAGGAGTAACCCTTGAGCATCCATCACCAGGTGTGGTCCCAACCCAGGTCCCCCCAAAAGGGAGGAGACTGAATTATTAAAAGTGAGTACTGGGACTTTTAGATAGCAACATTAAATAGTGAAATAAGATATTGATGGTTTGACATTGTGGATATAGTAATAACCACTGAATTGTATAGTTAGAGGAACCTTATGATGTACAAACTATATATCAAAACTTTTAAAATTAGAGGCCGGAGCAACAAAACAGCAGGTAGGGCATTTGCCTTGCACGTGGCCAACCCGGGTTCAATTCCATATGGTCCCCTAACCACCGCCACGAGTGATTCCTGAGTTCAGAGTCAGGAGTAACCCTTGAGCATTGATGTGTGTCATCCAAAAAGCAAAAAAACAAAAACAAAACAAACAAAAAAAAAACAAACCAAAAAACCCACTCTTTTAAAATTAAAAATTATAATTATATATAAATCTGAACATTTTAAATTTTAGCAATTAAATAGGATTATTTAGTAGATAAGGTAGAAAGTATCTTATTTTCTAGAAAATGATCTATTTGTAGAGAAAAGCTATAGGATGAAAAGAAGAGAAACAGCACTTTAATCTCACCTAGCACATTCAAATGAAGACCCAACACATTTATGAGTTTTTCATTGCTTTCAATACTGGACAAGTTTGAAGAGAAAAAAGCTAATTAAAATTAAAAAATATATGAATTTTCAAATTTTAGTTTTTGATGAAGGACAAAGCCTTTATCTTAAAATGGGTGTGACATTCACAGAAGTATAAATATTATTTTACCTAGATTCAGGTTTAAAAATAGCACTATAGGGAAAAAAGTAGCCTTCTCAAAGCCAGTTTAAAACAAACGTTTCCAAACTTATTTGACCCACTTTTCAATGGGGTGGGGAGTGGGGAAAATCACTCAGCCCCCACTGGACATCTACTTTTTAAAGATAAAGTATCCTCATTTCACAGAAGCTGCTACCAACACACTGCATCATTCCAGCAGTCTGGAGGTTGGGGAGAAGTACCACTTGCTTTGGGGAACACTGGTTTAGATAACAGAAAAGGGGGTGAGGGGATGGGGAGAGGAATCCAGTTTACCTGATGCCTAAGTCCATCTTCCTTTTATTCTATCATAAAGACAAAATGTAAATCTTTCTGTCAGACTGAACAGTAAGCATAATTGTGCTTTGGCACCTGTCCTAAAATTTGCTCATGAAGTCTTCTGTTTGTTGGTTTTTGGTTTGGGGCCACAGCTTGAAGTACTCAGTGGCCATACCTGGCTCTGTGCTCTGGAGGGATTCCTGGAAGCACTCAAGGGATGATGTGCAAAGTCAGGCATTGAACCAGTGTCACAGCTGTTGCAGTCATGTACCTCACCTCCTATACTATTTCTCTGGCCCTCTTGAGGTTTCCTCGTTATTTTTCATTTAAAATAATAAATTATCTTTTTCTTAGGGGCTGCAGCTGAGAGTGCTCAGGGACTACTCCTGGCTCTGTGTTCAGGGGTCACTTCTGGTGGTACTCAGAAAACATGTAGTGCTACATTTGAACTTAGATTTCTTGCATGCAAGCATGTGCTTAGCCCTTTCAGTAATCCATGAGACTTTCTAAAACTAATTACTATTGTAAGCAAATCTTAGTGAGTGAGTGGAAAGGCATATTTTAGAGCTATTACACACTACCACAATAAGGCTAATGTTGCAATAAAGTTGCATAAATTTTTTGGTTTCCCAATGCATATGAAAATTGTATTTATAACTACTGGGTATGTAATACCTTAAAAAATACAGTGTACGTACCTTTAAAAATATACATAAACAGAAAGTGGACATATGGTATTTTGAAAAAGAACACTAACAAACTTGCTCAATGCAGGGCTACCATAACCTTTCAATAGTTAAAAAATAAACAATCACATTTTATACTTTCGTGTCCTTGTCTGCAGTAAGATTGTCAAATCACTGAAAATGAATATCGCTCACCTTGAACCCTGATTTACTTTGATGTTCAGATACACTCTGCAATGCAGAGACTGTACTTCTGTCATGAGACAATCTCATGAAAACTGGACAAGTAAGGAAAATAATGTATGGAAAGAATTAGGACAGAGTATATAAGGGTACCGCTAAAAAATCTCCTATGCCCAAAGTAAGACCTTTGTACGAACTAAAATACAGTCCTTTCATTAATCTGGAAAAATAAATATTAATGAAGTTATTCACACATTCTACTGGCAATTCAAAATTATTTTTAAATAGGCCCATAAACAAGTCTGCACAAGTTCATTCAGAACCCAACATTATATTACCTACCATACATTAAATCATTCAAAATACAATTCCAGGACAACTTTTTAGCACACTACATATCAAACTCCTTACAATGAGCCAAAAGTATTTTGGTCATTGCCTAATGAGATATCTGTGCTTTTCTGGAATTTTTGCTGACTGGTCTACCTTTAATCTTATTTATAATTCAGAATAAGACCACAGGGGGAAAACATTCCTATAGAATACTGCTTATTAGCAAATAAAATATTAAAGAGTGCACCATGTTTTTAAGCTTCCAAGTTTAGTTGGAGAAATGAGACTCCATTTAAAGTCTCTGTAGATACATATGAACACAACTCCAAAACAGTCATGAAACCAAATACTGTACTCTAAGACACAGATAATATACCTGAGATGGTACATGCAGATTCATATAGCTCAGACTTTTAACCTTGGAGATAAATTCAATAACAAAAAGTGAGCTATACATATGGATGCTAAATAATCAAGCATATGAATGTGTTATATATATAATCTGTGTATATGTATGCATATATATATGTATATATATACTTGAAGCAAAAAACCTGAGTGCTGTCAAATTTGGCCCAGGGATCTGGAACTACAATTAGCTACATTTGCTGGATGTTTATGTGCAAGGTACGCATGATAAGGGTCTTTGGGAGAAACAAAAAGAAATAAAAATTGCTTTGTGCTCTAAAAGTGTCTCCAGATTAAGTCAGCAATTTTGGGTATATAGAATTATAATACAAGAAAAAGTGATGATGCTCTGCAGGGAAAATTATGTAATTAAAATGATAAACTTAGTATATGGAAGGTTAGTTGTGGGCTGGGACAGGGATGTCAGTGGCAGTTAATAAAAAATTTACAAAGAGGATGTTTCTGAGAAAATACAAATTAGGACATCTAAAGGTCA
Organism: Sorex araneus; assembly: GCF_027595985.1. Lineage (NCBI taxonomy): Eukaryota > Metazoa > Chordata > Mammalia > Eulipotyphla > Soricidae > Sorex > Sorex araneus. The sequence continues at coordinate 161,515,676 of NC_073304.1, read as the reverse complement.
TAAACAAGAGTTTTTAGGGTGAAGGTATAGTATAAGCAAAGACGGGGGGCATGAACTGCAGAAATACACAGAGGTCCTTATCAGAAAAGTAACTAGAAAAAGGAACACCCTGTTCCTGCAAGGGGATGCAGTCCAGCTTGGAGTCCACACCCTGGGCTGCTGCTGGACCGCAGCTCCCGCCACTCCCTGAGTCGGGCACATGGACAGCTCGCAGGCCCCCAACCACATGGCACAGCAGGGGCTGTGTGGCAAGAACATACAGGGCCGTGGTGGTGATGAACAACTTCTGTTTATTCTTGGGCCCACAGCTCCAGCTATATGACTTCAGGCAAGACACAACCTTACTGCACCAGAATCTCATTATCTAGAGAATAGTATGGTATTAATAACTAATAAGTGACTACAGATTAATGAGGAAATAAATATCAAGTACCTTGGACCAAGCTTGGCTAATGGAGGCACTCAAGAAATGACAGAGTAGCTATTAGTTTTGGCAGAAGGGAAGCAAAGTGGCGTAGTTCATCTAGAAAGGTGGACAGGGCCTCAGATGGCGTGTGAACACATGCAGGTTTCTAGAAGGCTAAAATAACTAAATGAGGTAGCTTCATTTCAGCCACCTAAAGGTAAAATTTAGGGTTAGATAACAATTCTTCGATTGTCACACATGTCTTTATATGGTGCAAAACTAATTGTTAACTATGTCTGGAGGGAAATAACTTTATTCTATTATTAGGTACTTTTTAATTTGTGTTTTCTTTTGTAAAGTAATAGAAACAGAAGGCTACACGTGTTTTTAGATGTGTCACAAAAAATACATGAAGCAGTATATAATGGTCACACCAAATATATTCCTAACTCTGTTTTGAACTGCTGAAGTTTGGGGAGCACTATACTCAATATACTCAAGACTACTGTGTTTTTCTTCTCTTTTTTCATGACCACTCTGCTCGAAACTGGTAGTATTCAGTGGCACCAGCACCGTACCCAATGGTGCCCAGTGGGCAGTGGTACCAGGTATTCCAAGAGAAAAAAGTTATTAAGAACTCTGTCTAACATGATAGAGTTAATGCTATGATAAGGTATATTTAAAATGGTTAAGATGGGGCTGGAGCAATAGTACAGCGGGTAAGGCATTTACCTTGCAAGCGGCCGACCCAGGTTCAATTCCCAGCATCCCATATGGTCCCCTGAGCACTGCCAGGAGTGATTCCTGAGTGTAGAGTCAGGAGTTAACCCTGAGCATCGTCGGGTGTGACCCAACACCCCCCAAAAAAATAAATAAAATAAAATAAAATAAAATGGTTAAGATGGCAATTTGCTCTGTGTCACTGTCACTGTCACTATCATCCTGTTGCTCATCGATTTGCTCAAACAGGCACCAGTAACATCTCCATTGTGAGACTTATTGTTACTGTTTTTGGCATATCAAATACACCACAGGTAGCTTGCCAGGCTTTGCCATGCGGGCGGGATACTCTCGGTAGCTTGCCAGACTCTCCAAGTGGGACAGAGGAATCGAACCCGGGTCGGCCGCATGCAAGGCAAACGACCTACCCACAGTGCTATTGCTCCAGCCCTTGCTCTGTGTATTTTATTTAAAAGATTACTTAGCTAACATGTTTATGTTCTAGATTACAAGCAAGCCCAAACAAACAAGCAAACAAACAAAGATCTATAAGATGTAGGGACTTTCCCAAAAATCACAAAACAAATTAATAGCATGTCTTCAAGGCAAGGCCAGAAAACACCACTCTTAGGTAAGGATGACATGTACAAAGTACTAGCAAGAGAAAGACACCAAGTATCTTTCCTGCCCAAAGAAAAGGCACTATCTAGAGATCAGGATGGATTCTAATACTAAACTTATCAGAACTCTGAATATGGTAAAGAACTTATATGCTTTCAGAATAGAATTCTGTAGAACCATGATAAAGACCAGGTATGGCTATTCTTCAACAGAAAAACCTATGCTTAATTTTCTACTTTAGCACTAATCAGACTACTTGACACTAAAATTTGTGCATATTTGCATTTTAGAAGAGAGGAGGCTGATGGGTGAACAGACACTGATGCATGCTTTCAACTCACAAACATCCCCAACGAAGGTGCCTAAACTTCCCTAACCAGCTGAGATAAAGTTATAATGTGCATTGACAGGAAGGGGAAATGTATGATTACCATTCTATTAAGTCATTACTTCTAAAACTACTAGGAGTCTGTAGAGATTAGTAATGCTGCATTCACCAATAGGTTGGTAATTTCCTTTGCCTGTTGAATGAACAGGTGTACTCTTCAGAATACATAAACAACTAGCAAAGTTGCTCTACAACAAAGCAACTATTTTTCCAATATCATGATTTAAAATGGGTAATATGATCACAACAAACTGGATTTCCTACTAAAGCCTTTTCCAATTAATCTGTTTCTTTTTTAAAAAAATGATTTTAAAAAAATTTATTGGAACATAGCAAAGGCAATATTAAAAGGAAAGATCATAGCAAATCAAGCTTAGGAAGAAAGGAAGAAAGGACCACATAAATAACCTAACTGCATAGCTTAATGAACTAGAAAAGGACCAACAAATGAAGCCCAAAGCAGACAGAAGAAAGGAAATAAGCAGAAAGTAAAGAATTTTAGTTCCTACCCCCCCCCCAATAGATTAATGAAACCAAGAGTTGGTTCTCTGGAAAAAAAAAAAAAGATTGACAAATTTCAAGCAAGACACAAGACTCACAAAGAAAAAGAACTTTAATTTTTAAAGTTCTGTCTCACTACCGCTGAATAACTACATTTGTTGCTATGATGTATACTGTAAAAAAATTACAAAAGGTGATGTGTGTTTGTGCGTTGTTGCTGTTCTCGGGCTCTCCTTTGTGGTCCACTTCTGTGTGTGCTGTTGTGCTCTCTTCTGTCTGTCTCTCTACGTCTGTCTCTGTTGTCTCTCCTCTGGTCTCTTCCGAGACTCCCTGATTCTCTTTCTCTTTGGAGCCCTCTCGCTTCTGTGTCTTCTCCCTTGTTTCTGTGTCTTCTCTCCACTTCTGTGTCTTCTCCCTGCTTCTGTGTCTTCTCCCCTGCTTCTATGTCTTCTCTCTCACTTCTCCCTCAGTTTTAGTTTATATAGCAATCACATAGGGTGGTGACACAAAGGTGGGTTGAACATTAACAAGTCAACAAAGAGGGGTAAGACCACTCCTCCAAGGAGATTAACAAAATCTCATCTAAGGTGACTACTCCAGATTACTAGGAGATCCACTTAAGGGAGGGATCCCATCCAGGGTGTGTCACTTTCTTCTTTCCTCAGCTAGTAATCCACTTAAATAGCTATAGTAAATTTACTTCTAACAATGCATTCTGTATGAGCACAGTAAGAGATATATCAAACTTAAAGTTTGGTTCTTCCTGAGGACATTCACTATATATTCTAGACCACAATCCTCAGGTCAGGTTAGTCTTCCTAACCCCAGCAGGGTCCTAGTCTCGTCCTTACTTTTCAATCATGACAGCATTTGTCTATGACCATGCTCTCAACTTATAGTTGAGTATTGTGATGCTTTAGCCTGGCCCATTTCGATGCCAGGGGAGCTCACTGCTTGCCCTGAGTCCATTCTGTCCCTCATAGGGATCCTGCTTTTGGGGTGCTAGGAACTAAGGGCAACTGAGTTGAGAAAGCAGATTCCCAGGTGTAAATAATATTGGAGTTAATCAGCTCCCAAGTTACAAAGCATAATATTAACTGTTTTCCTGTGTCCATACAGAAAGGACATTGCTTTAATGTAAACTAAGTTCCTTGTGGCAAGGCTGAAAGGAAAAACCCAAAACTGTTATCCTACAGTGTACAAATTCAATAAAGGGAGAATTTCTCCAAAGAAGTTGATAAAACTTTTTCTTTAGCACATATGGTTTATTACAAACCAAAAAGAAAGAGAACAACTTGGTATTCTAGGTAGCAGGTGATAACTTCAGTCTTATCTGAAATGCTTTATTGAATTTTCAAAAGCAGGACAGCTGAAATAGAAACATTCCACATGTCTGGTGTCTGAGTATTTTATTAAAATGGGGCTTTGATCTTTCCTTGGCAATAACTCTGTATTACGTTCAGAATTACTAGACTTTAGGTTAAAATTCTAATTTTAAAATTATCAAAGCAAAACTCTATTATACTATTATAACTATTATTTACTTTTTAGAAACTTCACTAAGGATGGCGAAAGTATAATAAATTTATAAATGTTAAAAGCTTATAGTAATGCCTTGAAGTATAGAAATATAATTTGTTTTTAATCCGAAAGCTGAGTTTGGGCCCAGCTACTATACAACATGTAAAAGAAAAAAGAGTAATTCCTTAATATCCAATGGTAAAGATTAATATTCATATTTTAGAAGTTTTTTAAGTAAAATAGTTTTATTTAAGGCATCTGAGGAGGGAGCATGCTAAAAGTAAGCATAAAGTAAAAAAAAAAAGGGGGGGAGTTACACAACCAGGTGAGACATGTATGACCCGTGACCCCAAAATGAGGATTAACCAGGAAAGATGAATTAATGAGAGACTAAAGACAAGATATGGGAGAAAAGAGACCAATAAAACAACTTGAAGAGAAACAAGTCATGCTTTCTGCAACAAAGAGAAAAATCAATCCTTCCCTTGATGAGAGTATTCAATCTGGCAAAGTTTTTTAAAGTCTATTGCATTGGCTTAAGGTAAAATGTCTTACTTCTGATAACCAAAAGAGATTTCTCAAATGTTGCTAAGCAAAAATTACTAATTTCTTAAAGTTCTATTGTTTCCTTTTTTGAGACCGCGTGCAAGAGTCATGATCCAAAATATAGGTCAGTAATAAATAATAGCTATAAATCACATTCTAAAAAGTTTCTACATAGGTTAGGATATTCCCACTAAAAAAATCAGAACAAATAAAATAAAGTGAAGATAATCACTCAATGTTCTTTGCAGCAGTTAATGAAGGTTCTTTCTTCTTCAAAAATAGAAATAAATTATAAGTGGTGTTGTTTCCTTAACATTTCCCATGAAGAGCTAGAGAGATAGCTCAATGACTGAGTGAATGTTTTCATGTAGAAAGCCCAGATTTGATCCTTGGCACTTTATGGTGCCCTGAGCACAAAGTCAGGAGTAGCCCCCCACCAAATAAAAACATAAATAAAAGTTTAAAAAAATTTCACAAGTATTATTCAAATAAAATTTCACGTAATTCTACATTACTAGAAGTTTTCTTTTTAAGTTTTCATTTTTAGCTACACCAAGCTGTGCTTGGGTCTTATTCCTATCAGAGTCCAGGGGATCATGCAGGGTGCCAGGGAGCAAACCCCAGTTGGGTGCATGCAAGGTTTACCCCACTGTACTATCTCTCCAGCCCTGAAAGTTTTTATTTTTGTAACACCAAAAAGTACCTAAATAAGCAACACACAATTTTCTACAGTCTTACATTTCAAACTCTATTAACTTTGTTATTTCCTCAATAATATTTTGGCAACAGAAGAAAAAAGTTCTTATTAACAAAGGTCAACTCTGATAGCCAGTATATTTTCTTTAAAATGTTTTATTCTTCATTTTTAGCTTCTATGTTCAAAGTTAGGTTCAATGAGTTGCACATGAAAATCGGGAAAATTATGATCCCACATCACACAATAAATAATGGCTTATAATCATAGAAAAAAAGATCAACAATTCATTTTAAGTTGCATAAACATATCTTTTATTCTATATAAGGATTTCCATCTTAAGAACATGTATGTTACAAGGACAGGAAATCTCAGTTACTATCAACTGCCCACAACTTGATCATTTTTAAAGACAGTAAGAATGAATCAAGATGATACTTCAAGTTCACTTGCTACTTCCTAATTCTTAACCTTCCTGCTATCTAAAAGTCCCCACAGCACCAACCTTATCCTCTTCTATTAAAATATAGCAGAGGCATTCAAAGTGCTGGTACTCTCATGAGATTTTTTAAAATCGTAAATAAAAGTAATCTATTACTTTAATATCTAAATAACATTTTTATAAATTTTACTTATGCAGTAAAAACCATTGAGTACTAAAATTTTCTGACCCTACCTCTCTGTTTTCTATACATGTTTTCTATTCATCCTTCTGTAAATACCTTGAAAGAAAAGTAAATTAAAATCATCCATTTTCCATCCAACAAGAAAAAAGCAAATAGAATGTTGTTTAAATAGGAGAGATATAGGCTTAGGATGTAGATACCTGAAAATCATTGATAAATCTCCACTGCATAAATTTGCATAAAAATTTTTATCTTCCATTACTTCCTCTGTTTGGGAAAAAAATAGCTAATCCTGAATATCAATCCTTTTAATAGTCTATGTAGCAATCAAAGCTTCCCTGGTAAGGGTCTTACAAAAAAGCAATTTCTGTAACTCAGGTGTTAGGTTAAGATGAACTCACCTATCCAAATAATTAGAGAAGAAAAATTGAAACTACAATCATAGTGGCTGTACATTTATTTTGTGCAACTTCAATGATAAAATATTATGGCAGGTTTTCGAAAGATTTAGGTAATATAATAGAAAGCAATGGATTTATTTATTTGATTTTGAGGCCACAACTGTCTGTGGTCAGAGATTATTATTTCTGGCCCTGTGCTCAGGGATTATTCCTGGCAGAGCTTGGGGGGGTCGTATGTGGTGCCAGGACCAAAACTGACTGGCCTCATATCTCTTGTACTACCTCTCCAGCCCAACAGAGCTATTTAAAGGTTAAAGTTTGAGAATTAACAATAATGTCCAGCACAAAAATATTTGGCAAATGAGCAAGTAATAAAAATGTGTTCGAATTTCACATTTAAAAAAAAAAAGGAAAGAGAATTAGATTTGAATATGCTTAATGGTAAAGCTTGATCCTATGCCTATTGAGTTTTATTTTATTTTATTTTTTATTTATTTATTTTTTTTTGCTTTTTGGGTCACACCTGGCGATGCACAGGGGTTACTCCTGGCTCTGCACTCAGGAATTACCCCTGGCCGTGCTCAGGAGACCATATGGGATGCTGGGATTTGAACCTGGGTCGGCCGCGTGCAAGGCAAACGCCCTACCCGCTGTGCTATCTCTCCAGCCCCGCCTATTGAGTTTTATACAAATTAACCCAGAACTGCCTACAAGGTATTTCCACCAAGTATTTCTAACCTTCAACTATAATCTTAACTACCAAGTAAGTAATGCTAATAATAATCTTCAAGTTAATATGAATTCTAAAACACACTGAAGCCAAAAGTTACTACACATATTTATGAACTTTCATTATCATTTTTATCCTTTCTTCAGTCAGCACTTATACACGATTGATACACCAGTTATTCAATGAGAGATTTGTAATAAAATGTACTTGCTAACATTGAGTGTGAGTATGTTGTATATTCAGACATGTGTACACATACCCACGACCCCTGACATAAGAGAATAGTAAAGCTATTCCCTGAAGATATTCAGAATAATCCTGAGGATAATTTAGCATGAACACAATGGAGGGGAGAACAGCAGGTAGGTGGGGTCAGTGTTTCAGTACAGTAAAGATGGAACTACAGATGGGGGTTACACAACGTTAGGAAAGTAGACAAGGTCAGCAGCTTGGGAAAGGCTTTTAAACAAATGAAAGAAATCAACTTAAATCTGGGTCCAACTTCATCAGTGTATCAAAAAAAATAAACTGTCATTAAAAAACCCTCAACTTTTATTTTTTATATCTTCCCAATCATATTAATTATCCTTTTGTCATTTTGAAAACACATACAATGATTAAGAATTACAATGGGGGCTGGAGCAATAGCACAGCGGGTAGGGCATTTGTCTTGCACGTGGCCAACCTGGGTTCAATTCCCAGCATAACCATATGGTCCCCTGAGCACTGCCAGGAGTGATTCCCGAGTGCAAAATCCAGGAGTAACCCCTGAGCATCACCAGGTGTCACCCAAAAAGAGAAGAAAAAAATAATAATTACAATGAATTTAAAAATACATTAAATGTAGACTTTTAATAATTCTAATATTAATCATATGGTTTCTCAAATGAGTACATTTCTTTAATTGCCTTTTTAGTTGAGGTTCATTTAAAAACAAAAAAAGAAGACTGGTTGTGGCTGCCCCAGGCATTATGATAGAATGATGGAAATGAAGAAAGACACCAACAGATGAGGTTAAAAATACGAGAATTCCTCTAATAGGAAAGATATGGAGCCACATCTGTTCAGCCTTACTACAGAAAGCACAAGACAATGCAGCATATTTCAAAATACATGTGCAGGCTTCCCAAGTCTGCCAAATTTTCATCTAGAGACACACAGAAACTACTGGTAACACTAAAACTGATTATAAATACTGCCAAGTATGAGAAAATTATCTTTGCTAATTTTACATGGGTTTTTACAGTAGCTCTTCGTCCCTCTGTCCTCTGCACCCCACTAGCTCCATGTCTGCTGCTCCTCAAATGCACATAAATGATAGCACAATCCTGAGTTATCAATCACCACAGCACCCGCTTACTAGAAGGGCCATTTTATAGGTTTAGAATGCTTCAGTCAACAGGTTGGAGATTCATTCCCAAACCACAGTATGAAATACAAAGTAATATTATAGGGAGTGATTCACAACTGCCTTATGAGATAAGAAAATAATAGAATGAAGGTATTTTTAAAAATAAGACTAGCTTTCATGATAGAATGGAGAATGGTAAAGCTATCACACTGCTACATACATGGAAAGTTCCAATTGGAAAATTCCAATTATTAAAGCCATTTGCTATTCATTTATAATGCTTTAGGCACATACAAGCACTGAGTTGTCAAGTAATCCTGATTTGACTGAATGATCATTTCAGCCCGAGGCAGGTTCCTGGAAAAGATCAGGAGTGTGAAATCAAATTCCAAATTAAGAAAGCAAAAAGGAATTTTGCAACATATATCCTGGTCAAGAGTAAAGGCACAGTTGTTCAGTCTTCCAAAAATCTGTGTATGCAGACCTCAGGTACACTGCATATATTCAGAAAAAGTCAATATTTGGTAATAACTAGGGCTGGACCGATAGTACAGTGGGTAGGGGGTTTGCTTTGCACACACCGATCTAGGTTCAATTTACCCAACATCCCATATGGTCCCCCAGTATCACCAGGAGTAACTCCTGAATGGAAAGCCAGGAGTGATCCCTGACCATCACTAGGTATGAACCGGAAAGAAAAAAAAAATATTTGGTAGTAACTATATTTGACTATAGGAAGCAAAATGGTGCATGAATTTTAGAACTAAAAGAAAATGCATTTTACTTAAATATTATTGGGGCTCCACATAAAGAAATAAGTTCAGTGGGTTCTTTAGCCAACATAACTATCATGCTAAAAGGGTAGAGATATGTAACTTGTATATATACAGCAGGTAGGGTGTTTGCCTTGCAGGTTCGATTCCTCCATCCTTCTCGGAGAGCCCGGCAAGCTACTGAGAGTATCCTGCCCGCACAGCAGAGCCTGGCAAGCTACCCGTGGCGTATTAAATATGCCAAAAACAGTAACAACAAGTCTCATAATGGAGATACTACTGGTGCCCGCTCGAGCAAATCAACGAACAACGGGATGACAGTGCTAGAGTGCTACAGTGCTACATTTTAAAGTCACTGAGACCATGCTTTGAAGGCATCAATTCATTTCTTGTCCCCCCATATATGTTTGACATTCCAGAGATGATTTTTATTTCATTTACTAAAATATAATAGGAATAAGGGAAGTTCTCAAGCTTGCACATTGACATCAGGGACTCACATATGAATGTGGTTTAATTAACACAAATTGCAGTCCGAATCAAAAATGTCTTGCTTTTTAAACTTTTTTCTTATTTTATTTTACTTTTCTTTCAGTTTTTTTTTTAACCAGTTTTTATTGAGGTACCAGGATTTACAATACTGTAAATCAGAGATGATTTTCATAGGCCATACTCTATATAAAATAAATCATTTGATGCTTTAAATTAATTCTAGCCATTGTCCTCCTGCCGAGACTTAAAACCCATGAGGTGCCTAATTTAAAAAAAATAAAGCTTATAAACATTAAGAACACTACATCAAATAAAGCAACATCAAACATCTCTTATCAAAAAGGCTATGAAAACCAAGCATTGTTTTTTACATAGAAAATGGAAGTAAAATTTAACACATTTCTAACCAATATCTTTAGCAGATTATGATTTTCAGGGTATTTCAGAGTTTATTCTCTGTATTCAGAATTTACTCTAGTGATCTGTTCAGAGTCAATTAAATTTGCTGTACCACACTTTTTCTTAGGAAAAAAAAACTATTATAAAACTAAAATGAAACAAAAATAAAACTACTTTTTCTAAAGCACTAATTTGCTACATAGGGAAGATTAGAAATAAAGAAAAAATATGCTATCTCACTGTGATTCACTTAAAACTAATTTTAAAAAGTAAAATAATTTTTTAAACTTAAAGTGGAAAAGAAAATATGCTAATTTTAAGAAATGCTCTGATATTTTCTGAGTGGGAAATAAATACTTTGTACTAGAGAGCATTTAATTCTTTGACGATTAACAGCCTGACTATTGCAATGGGTAAAGAAAGCAGTATGTTATAGGATACCCACATGGCCTACGTTATAGTAAGATAGAAAACAAATGAACCTTTTATTTATCTATAAAAATTAAAATTTGCTAATTTGCAGGTATTCCCAAAACTGTGGCACTGCACTGTTGTCCTGCTGTTCATCGATTTGCTCCAGCGGGCACCAGTAATGTCTCTATTGTAAGACTTGTTGTTACTGTTTTTGGCATATTGAATAAGCCACAGGTAGCTTGTCAGGCTCTGCCCTGCGGGTGGGATACTCTTGGTAGCTTGCTGGGCTCTCTGAGAGGGGTGGAGGAATCGAATCTGGGTCGGCCACATGCAATGCAAACACCCTACCAGTGTTATCGCTCCAGTTCCCAAAACTACAGGAAATAAATGAACAAGTTAACTGTTGCATTTCTAATGATTCCTTATATCACTTTCCAAGAGTAACACATTCAGTGATAGGAGGCAGGAAGCTGACAAGAACTTAATTCAGAAGACAAAAGTGAAAATGTTTCAATAAGCTACAATTGTGTCAAAGTACAAAGATTCAAGGAAAAATCACATTAATAACCTGGTTAAGCAACTAAAACATATCTGTGTTAGAGAAACCCCTCCCTAAACACCACCTTTCAGGTATGAGACTGCAGTGATGGACACGGGGTAGTGGGTGGAGCTGGCTCCTTGCCCCACACCAACAAGGCCCTGAGTTGCTGCTCATGACTCCTCTGGCTCCTAAGTGGCCATGATCCCAGAGGCACACAAACCAGTCTCGGAACCCATCGGCTTTTGGCAGAAACGCATCTGGACTGAGCATTAAAACTACGGCGACGTGCCACCCCAGGTGGGAAAGGGTGTTTGTCCCTCTGCCCTTTCCCTCCAGCCTCGAGGTGGCCACCAACTATTTAGAGTCTATTGGACAAATAGGTATGAGACTGCAGTTACGAGACTGGGGCCTCATGGGATGGAGGGAGTGGTGGAACTGGCCCCTCGCCCCCTCCAGACTTATTACTAAAATATCAGAAATCCAAAATCACGCAGCCACATCATATGCTCTTCATAACCAGCAATATAAACCAAATTATCTAGTAATGCCTTTTCAGCAGGTCTAATTGTTGGGGAAAATTCCAAATAATAATGGTAGGGTTTTTTTTTTTTTTTCAAAATATTGAATGTGATCAAAGTGGAGAGAGAGTAAAGTGGAAATCATCTGCCACACAAGCAGATGATTTCCACTTTATGGGATGGGGAGTATACTGGGGTTCTTGGTGGTGGAAAATGTGCACTAGTGAAGGGATGGGTGTTTGATCATTGTATGACCAAGACTTAAAGTGGAAAGCTTTGTAAATGTTCTCATGGTGATTTAATTAAAGAAAAAAACAAAACACTTTTTAATTTTTATTTACCTCATTCTAAATAAATAAAAATTACTTCATTTCTGGTGTCTGATATCCTGTTGCACTTTTTTAGATATCAAAAAAGAGAGCAATTTTATAAATATTCTGATGAGGGTGGATTTTTCATAGTAAAATTCAATAGCCATTTCAAAATAGCTTGGATTTTAATAAACAAAACTAAAACATTAAGGATGATGTTGTATGGGAAAGGCACTGCATAACTGCAGATTCATCAGAAATAGAAACAGGTTTATAAAAGTTTCTTTAGCAATGACAAATTGAAAATATATAATTTCCACCCAAAGGATAGTATTGTATAGTCAGTTATATATATGAAATAAGGGCTTAGAAGGTCAAGGTTAAAGATACAAATTTAAGACTCACCAACCCTGGCAAAATATTTAAAGTGGTAAGAATGGACGAGGTCGTCTGGGATGAAAACAGAAGAAAAGTCCAAAGACTAAATCAGAAGCATTCCAATGATTAAAGGTCCAGAAGCAAAAGTTTGTGGAAGATGGAAATTCTCAAGGAGACAGTCAGAATCTGGTGTTCTGAAAGCTTCATGAAAAGAGGTTTCAGGGGTCAGAGAGATAATATAGTTCTTTGTAAGGTGCTTACCTTGTATGAGGCTTATCCAGTTTTGATCCCTGGTACCACATATGACCCTACGGTCTAGAAACCACCAGGAGTGACCTCTGAGCACGAAGCCAGGAATAAGTCTTACGCACAGCCGGGTATGGCCCCAAAACACCAATACAAAAAAGTTTCAGGCTTTTTGCTCAGGAAAAGTCCTTGCTGTGATATCTCTTGAACATATATCTCTTTCTCTTTTTCTCTCTTTACATCTCTCTAAATTTCTTTCAATAAAAACTATTTGCATAAGTTTTTTAAAAAAATGTTTCAGAAGGAGAGAAAGAACAATTGGCTTAAGTGCTCAAAGGTCCAGTGTGACAAAGCCTGGAAACTGACCGCTTAATAAGATGGAAATTTACTGATGTTTGAAAAGAAAAGTTTTAGTAAAGTGGAAATTGTCACATCCAGAATAACCTGGATAGAAAATATATGAGGAAGTGTTAATAGATACACAGAAAGGAAAATTTTAAATGTGACAAAATTGAAGAACAATGTGAAATCCAGAAAGGAATTTCCCCTTTATGATAAGACATAACATGTTCACATACTAGGAAGAATAATCTAGCAAAGGGGCTGGGGAGAAAGTACAACAGGTAGGGCATCTGTCTTACAATGTGCCGACTTAAGTTCAATCCCTGAGCGGAGTTAGGAGTAATCCCTGAGCACTGTAAGGTCTGGCGACAGAACAAATAAAAAAAGATCTAGTGTAAAAAAAAAAAATCTAGTAAAGAGGTAGAAATGGATACTAATTAAGAACATGAGACAATAGTCAAATTCCTGAAGAGAAGGGCAAGGATAGAATCCAGAGAGATAGTAGAGAGGTCAACCTTGAGCTTGAACTTGGTCATTTACTCATGGTAACATGAAAAAGTACAGTTGATATAAAATATTCTCCTGGGTTTGATAATTTTCTGCATTGTAGTTAGATTCTTCCAGTGATTGTGTATAATTGTGTGCACATCCACAAATAATCAGTATATGTATAGGTTACCAAAAAAAAAAAGGAAGAGTCAGAAAATGAGTTCTAGATTTGATTTTGCCTCTTTGCCACCTAATACATGCCAAATCTCCTTTCTCACCTATATTATTATAAGGTATCATTAGGAGTGTTATGAACATAACTATAAAAAGTTTTTAGAAACAGCAGTAAAGATCACCAAAAAAAAAAAAAACCAATCTGTGACAAACTACAAGTGACAGAAAAATGGCATAAGAATATGTAGCAACTGACAAGGGCAATATGTTGAGATTCCAAATGTTGTTTAAGATGGACACTTCTATATTAGAAAATCACAGAACTCTGGGGTGTTTGAGCTTGAAGTAAAAAAGTTTTGTGGCAGATGGTGGCAATGTGTGGTTGTAGGTTGAATAAATAACAGGTCCACAATGCAAAATAAAGTTAATTATTTTGGGGTCGGAGTTACAGCACAGTGAGAAGGGTCCTTGCCTTGCACTGCATGCAGCTGACTCAGGTCCAATTCCCAGCATCCCATATGGTCCCCTAAGCCTGTCAAGAGTGATCCCTGAGCAATGCCAGATATGTCCAGAAACAGGGGGCGAAAAAAAGGAGGAAGAAGGAAGGAAGAAAGAGGAAAGAGGGAAGAGTAGGAAGAGGAGGAGGAGGTGGAAGAGGAGAAAGAAGAGGAAGAAGAGTAGTTTTCTTCTAGAATAAAATAAATCAAAGTAATTATTTCAATCTCCATGTGACTTTATCTGTTATTGTTTGTTTTGAGGACATGCCTGGCTGTGTTCACGGCTTATTACTGGTTCTGTACTCAGGGGACCATATGGGATGCCATGGATAGAACTCAGGTCAGCCACATGCAAGGCAAGTGCCCCTCACACATTGTACTATTGCTCTGTCCCCTGGTTCCTTTATCTTTAAATGAGACAGTGAGATGGCAAAATCTCCCTCATCAGATTGCACATTATGAGGTGCTCAAAAATGTTAGGGGGCCAGAGACTTAGTATAGAGATTAAGTTGTTTGCCTTGCATACAGCCAATCCCAGTTTGATCCCAAGCACTGCAAAAGGTCCTAAATACCACCAGGAGCAACCCCTGAGCACTCCAGGATGTAACCCCAAGCCCCTCCACCCAGAGAAAATTAATGTTAGCAACTGTGGTTATTTCTTAAGATAATTTATTCAACCAGCTCTGAGTATGAAATAGAAATCCTCCTCAAGGTCACATCATGCAGCCCACTACTATAGAGTTGAGAAACATCCCAGTTTCTGTTGTTTCTTCAGTCACAATCTTCTAGAATACACCATTCAAAGTAAAGCAAGCCTCAATATGATATAACTTGCATATATACGTACAGAGATAAAAGATAACAAAATTATTTGTGGGACACTACTGTCCAACTGTATATATTATTTGATCTGAAAGTAAAGAAGAAAATGCATGCACCATGTTTTGATTTTTAATCCACTATAGACTGACCTGAAGGTTAAAAAAAAACCCTACTAATTTCCTGTAAATCTCATAATTAGTAATATTACACAGAAAGTGATGCCTGATCATTGTTCTTATGAGTCCCATAAACAGGATACAGGGGAAAATGTATCTTTAAGTCATTTACTGATATTCTAACCAACAATAATGAGCAAGTTGCTGAGCTCACTTTAAGTTTAATGGAAAGTAGTACAAAGTATTTTTTAAACAAAGAGCATGTAAAACAAACAAAAATATTTATAAATACCCAAACTCTTTTAAAATTGATGTTTAAGGATTTTTATTGTAACTATCAAAAAGTGATGAGAGCAACAGAGAGGTATGAGTACAGAGAGAAAAATATTAAAATAATAGAATTTTATATTGGAAAACAACTTTTAAAAATAAATGAGATGAGGGGCTGGAGCGATAGCACAGCGGGTTCTTTTATCTTTAATCTGGTTCCTTTATCTTTAAATGAGACAGTGAGATGGCAAAAAACGGGGTAGGGCGTTTGCCTTGCACGCGGCCAACCCCGGTTCTAATCCCAGCATCCCCTATGGTCCCCTGAGCATCGCCAGGGGTAATTCCTGAGTGAAGAGCCAGGAGTAACCCCTGTGCATCGCCGGGTGTGACCCAAAAACCAAAAAAATAAATAAAAATAAAAAATAAATAAATGAGATGAGGAAATACTGAAGACTCAGTCTTAAATGGTTGGTTCAAGGTCATATCAGTGGCCCCAAACCAGGAGGAAGCACAATTTATTCCTTCTACTGTACTGAATTCTCTCTTATAAGAACCTTTTTGTGCATGCACTATTATAAGAACACATTTTCTGTAATTTCTTAAAGTAGTGAGAAGTGGAAACTAAAAGTTAAAGGACAAATAAGCTTAAAATCTGATCCCCATCCATCAATGAAAGCAACATATTTTACTCTCTAAATGCAAAATGGTTTAAGAGTGTGTTTCAAATTACTGTATTATCTCCACAAGCGAGGATTAAATGCTAGCATTATGTATGTCAAAGTAAAATGCCCGGCTTTAAATATATATTTCTTCATAATGGGGAATCAAATACAAGACTTCTATAGTCATATAATAAGCCACTATATTCCTTATTTCATCCGAGATCCAATAGATTAGGGACTTGCTCTTTTATAATTACTTTTTGGGGGTGAGATTCAGAATTAGAACATGAAAGGTCCACCTTGAGACTATTACATTGGCTATCTTTCAGAATTAGTACAAGGCATGGGAGTACTACTACCTCCTTCCAGAACTTTTAAAAGAAGAGGGGGTAGATTTTGCATAAATACTCTTCACAATAATGCTTACAGATAATATAGATAATTAAAGAAACCAGAGCATACTGGAGAAATTTGGACTGACTGGAGCGATAGTACAGTGGGTAAGGCGCCTTGCACACGGCCAACCTGGGTTCTATTCCTCTGCCCCTCTCAAAGAGCCCGGCAAGCTACCGAGAGTATCTCGCCCACACGGCAGAGCCTGGCAAGCTACCCGTGGTGTATTTGATATGTCAAAAACAGTAACAAGTCTCAAAATGAAGATGTTATATTACTTGTGCCCGCTTGAGCAAATCGATGAGCAATGGGATAACAATGACAGTGACAGATGTTATAGTTTAGGGAGGGTGGGAAGTCTTTAGCTTTCCTTCTCTCACAACAGGTAAGCAGCCCTCATGATGCTTAAGAAGTAAACAGAGGAAAACAGCTAATAAAAATCAATTTGCTTTATGACTAGACAAATCAACCACATGTTAGTGAATATCCTAATGTTTTGTCCTTGTAAGATTTCTTTCTTTTTATTTATTTATTTATTTATTAATTAGTGAGTCACAGTGAGAGTACAGTTACAGATTCACACATTTTTGTTCTTATTTTTCCCTCATGCAATGTTTAAGAGCCCATCCCTTCACCAGTGTCCATTCTCCACCACCAATGAACCCAGTATCCCTCCCACCCCCCAGTCCCATCCCCCCACCCCACCCCGCCCCTGTGGCGAGGCATTCCAATTTGATATCTCTCTTTCCTTTTGGGTGTTGTGGCCTGAAATAGGGGTATTGAGTGGTCATCCTGTTCAGTCTCTAGTCTACTTTCAGCACGCATCTCCCTTCCCGTGCAGGATCTCCAGTCACATATTACTTGTGTTCCCTTCTCTATCTGAGATGACTTTCCCCCAGCGTGTGAGGCCACCTGTCAAGCTATGGAGCCAACATCCTGGTAATATATACTACCATTCTTGGGTATTAGTCTTGTACTCTGTTGTTCTATATTCCACAGATGAGTGCGATCTTTCTATGTCTGTCCCTCTCTTTCTGGCTCATTTCACTTAGCATGATATGCAAAGTTCATGACTTCATCCTTTCTAACAGCTGTATAGTATTCCATTGTATAGATGTACCAAAGTTTCTTTAACCAGTCATCTGTTCTCGGGCACTCAGGCTTTTTCCAGATTCTGGATATTGTAAATAGTGCTGCGATGAATATATAAGTGCAGATGTCATTTCGACTATATTTTTTTTGTTTCTCCTGGACAGATTTCCTACCAAGGGATAATACATTTGGCAACTCTACACAGACCTTATTAAGATGCATCGCTTATCATAAAGCAGTACGCAAATATACATGCACAGAGGAGAGAGAAGGGAGGAGAAGAGGAAAAGAGGGATGAGGGAGAGGGGGGCAGAGGGGAAAGAGAAGTGGCTTAGAGTGAGAAGAAGATAAACACTGAGCAAGAAGGAAGAAATATTCCCGAGGCCTAAAAAACAAAGCAGAAAAGTATGGATAAAAGATACGAAATAGAAAGTGTTTTGCTTGGGGGCTGTCTTAGACCACATTTTGTTACTACCTAGAAAAAAGTATAACACTAAATAATGCTAAATATAAACTATTATATAGTCAGGGTTAAGTACCAATCAAGTATTTTTGAAGTCCTGAAATTAGGTAAACTGAAGTTGAAATCGCAGCTTTCAAGATCCGTTAACAATGTGTAAGTGACTTCATTTCTCTAAATTTGCTTCCTTTCCTGTCAAATGAGGCCCAGGATCCCACAGAGTTTGGAGAAATAATTCTCCAGTGATACATATACAATATATCATTGTAGGGGGCTGGAGCGATAGTACAGTGGATAGGGCGTTTGCCTTGCACACGGCTGACCCGGGTTCGATTCCCAGCATCCCATATGGTCCCCTGAGCACCGCCAGGAATGATTCCTGAGTGCAGAGCCAGGAGTAACCCCTGTGCATCGCCGGGTGTGACCCAAAAAGCTAAAAAAATATATATATATATCATTGTAGAAATTATATATATACATGTATACATACAAATATATGCAATTAATATATAGTGTATGCTTTGTATATTTATATATATATATAATGGAACAAAATATTTGTGAAGCAAGGTCTTAACGGACCACATACGACTGTGAAAAGAGTTCAGGGTCTGAAATGTTGAGAAAAAAGAGAAATCCTAATGTTGGTACAGACAGAGAGGGAAAAGGAAAGTGGAAATTCTTAATGAGGGCTATAGCTATAAGAACTTTAATAAAGCAAAAATGATCTTAACAGATCAACATACAAAGAGCAGCACTTGGGTAATATAACCTTAAAGAGGCTCGGAAATAGTTCTATGGTACAGCATATCCCTTGCAGGTGCATGAAACCATAACTTCCATCCTGGCACCATTTCCACGTGCCTACAATAATCCCAACATCATTGCCATTTGAGTATAACCCCAGGCAAGCACTGCAAACCCCAGTCATAACAACAACCAAAAAAAGGAAAGGGAAGATCTGTGAAAAAAAAAAAAAAGGCAATATTAATTTCACAATACAACGTAAAGATTGGGAGTGGGCATCCATGAATGAGTGCACAATTTCAAAAGGAATCATTTATATTACATTGCACACATACTGTGCACCTTGTAAATTATGCGGCGATTGGGAGCTATTTCAAAAGTAATAGTACTGTTAGACGCAAAAGAAAACTTCAATTGGAGTAGATGGAAACTTTCAACATATGTAAAAAAGGAAGGATTTGATGGTTTTGAGTTATCTCTTGAGAGTTAATTTAATGACTTATCTATATCTAAAAGTAATCTATACAATCATTGTTTCTAACATGCAAGCATTAAAAAACAATCTGCTAGTAGTAGTTCTTACCTGTTTGCAATGGCAAGCTAGAAACAATATTTGAAACTAATAAAACGATAAATAAAAAAATAAAAAATGATTAAACCTGCCTAACTAGTGAAATGAAATGCTGAAACAAGAGCTAATAATTTAGTTTTGTTCCAAGAACCTAATCTTTCCCCATCCCACAAAAAAAATCCTTCCCCTTATCATAGAACAAAAAAGATTTTCCATATATGTGTGGTTCTTTTAACTATCATGTACGTTTAAAGGACTCTCTAGAAATTTATTCATCTTTTTCACTCAGAAACTAACTTCTTCCCTTAAAATATCCAGAAGTGCTACAGCTTTCGTTGCGAGTCATTTCCAAGTGTCTAACCCAGTCATTTGAACCACTTGCATCAGGTGTGAACAGGAAAACAAACAAGAACAGAAAAACACTGTTTAAACTAATTCCTTCTGACAATGGGTTAGACCCAAATATTTCTGTCCTATACTAAAAGAAAAGAGTCTACCATGATTATCTAAAAATACACCTTTTTATAGACCTCTACTTTAAGTCTTCTAAAAGTCTTTTCTCCTCTGTGTTCATCACAAGAGCCTACAGGACTTACTTCCATTAGTACTGTTTTAGTAGATGTACTCCCCAGATTCTTTCCCCTCAGATATCGATTGCCATCACAATCACATGGTTTTTAAGCTTTATTTTATATCACCAAAATGACATGTTTTAAAAACAAAAAGCCCCCAGTTCCAAATCTCCTGCGGAAAACTGGTCATGACACCCAAAAGCCCCACTCCCCATCGTGCAGGAGACGGGAGAAGTGACCTCTGAGTCCCAATTTAATTGTTCACAAAATTCTCATCAAGGCAATCCTGAATCCTGAATCCTATGCAAGAGTGCAAAATTCTGTGCTCATAATGCAGATGGCATATTGGGAAAGTAAGAGTGTTTTCAAAAATGATTAAGGGGACATTTTAGATGTTTAATGCAAGTGGTTTACTTCAGATAAAATAAAGATGTATAAGAGTCTATAAATATACTGCTCGTGATAAAAATGTGTTTTTCAGGTCAAAGAAAACAATGCAAGAATGCTTCGTGTTACATAAGGAAAACGCAAGGTCAATATTAGAAAAGACTCCAAGATAGCGTAGTGAACAGCGCTCTTCCCAGAAACACAGCTAGAAGAATCTCTGGGGATCAGCTCTGATTAAAAAGAATTAGGGAGGTGTACATCTGTCTGGAATGTGGACCAGATGACTCTCTCTAAAATACAAATCAGATTGCATCACTTTCCCGCTAAAAACTCTTCCAGGTTCCCTACTAAGTACTTCCTGGAGCACAGTTCTACTTCCTTCTCCCAGAATACCTATATTTCCCAGGTTCTTAGCAAAGCCTACCAATCTTTGACTATCTAGATACAATGTCACTATTATTTGAATATATCTGGCATCTTAATAGAGTAAACTGACAATTTGTTCATAATTTTGGAATACACATTGAAGTAAGTCCCTTGATGATGGAAGTGAGGTCTACTGAGTTTCCTATGCATGGTGTCTATTGTAACTCTGCAACGTACAAAACACATTCCCTTTCTTGCAATTCATATCTTAAAGCCCTAATTCTAAATTAGGCTATTGGTGGTTGAGTCTTTAAGGGATGAGGCTCTAATCTAATCTAGGTTTGTTGTTCTAGTATAAGGAGGAAAACATACAAGAGATCTCTTCTTTCCACTTCATCTCACACAAAGGCCTCCCTCTCCTCCCCCACACATCCAATCTGCAGGACTTTGTGAGGGTAGCCTGACTTCTAACAGCTTCCTAATACATATCTTGTGAAGCATTACGCTACTCTTAAAAGATCCACAAATCAAGAAATGCTCTTCAACTACTGACACATATGGTTTGAACACATTAAAGTTGGAAAAGTATTCAGCTACTCACATGAAGACCTGGTCCTAATAAAAGATACAAGCTACAATTTATTTTGACCTGGTCACCCTAAAATAAGGGATAGTATGACAAGGCAAATTTGATTCCCATGTCAGCATGACCCCAGTAGAAGGTAAATCTATTCTTATTTTCTGTTATTAACAAGTAATGTGTTACTATCTGTCCACTTTGCAGAGCTGATGACTGGTCAGGTTATAGGGAGTTACCTATGTTACTGGCATGCTGTTAAACAAGTGAAAAAGACATTCATTTGATTTTTCTTCATTTCAGCATGTTTCTATATCAAAACAATTAAGCCGAAGGTGTGCTCCTACTTTAAAAGTCTATTGCAATTCTTAGTTCATGATCTTTCATCAGGATAAGCAATGCAGATATTATTACTTCAGGAAGATTTTATTACTTTTTATGAAGATGTCTTCTTCATAGAAATCTGAGGAGAAATCTAAACTAGACTGTAAGTTAAATGTTGCCAGAGGAAAACAGGAGAGAAAAAAATCAAGTAGGAGGGCATGTGTCTACCTTTAGAAGAATGTAGCAAATCAATTTAAACTCAATATTCAGACAGGTTAGAAACTCCAACAGGAAAATATTATCAAGACTTCATTCCAATTAATACTCAATATGAAACTCGCAGGAAGGGGTAACAATAGTGAAAATACTTCCATCTAAAGTATCTCTTCGCTTTAGAGGCCAGAAAACTAAGGTTTCATGAAGGTAAACAATTGGGCCAAGTTTGCAAACCTGGTCAATAGCAAAACTGGGCCAAGGCAGGGGTGTGAAGTGCAGTGGAGTGTGTGTTTGCCAGCAATGTCTAAACTCTGTACTACAACATGATTCACCCACTAATAAGAAGAGCAAGTATGTACTCGTCATCCTGGAAGAAACCCAAGAGTCCTTAAGAAGAGAATCTTACTGTAATTTTATGTTGAATAAATATATTTATCAGAAACAAACAAAAACAAAACCCTAGAGGAAGCTTTGTTATAAGAATTGACGAGCTATTATGAAAAAAAAAATGTTTTGCTCTAAAAGGAAAAGAGGAAGTTGACATCAGGAGAAGAAAGTAAGAAAAGAGATTATCAGTAAAGGAATAGTAGCTGGCCAAGAGAAAAGTTTGAAAAAGAGAAAGAAAAAAAATGACTTATTTTTAGCAATATTGTACTATATACAACTATATCCATAAAAGAATTAACATAAAACTTTTGACATGCAATCTAAGTTCACTCAGATAACTTGTTCTTTATAAAAGGATGTTTTGGTGAATCTCAATTTTTCTCCTATAGCAAAACATTTTTCTGTGCAGTTCACTTTTTGCTTTTAACCTTTTCCATATTTAATGTATGGATTTAAAAGTAGTATAATATGGTTTTGTGTCTTGGAATGTTTTTCAAATTAAAAGCAGAAGACAGATAGTCTTCCATTAAATAGGCTCCTTCTTCTTAAGTAAAGGAAGTAAGTGAAAGAGAGGAAAGATGGAAAGGGCGGGAGGGACGGAAGGAATGAAAGAAATCACCAGGATAAAAACAGAAGATAAGAAAGAAGAAAAATTAGTTTGACTCATCTGGCTGTGCCTTAATAAGCTTTTTGGGTGTGAAATTTATTTCTATAGCCTAGATTATTTCACTTCAAGTTATCAGATAAACCCTGCCAAATTTAGAAAGTGACAACAAACAGCAAATCAACTGGGAACTGTCTTTCTCCTTTTAAATCATCGAGACAATTTTCTTGAAGAGCTGAAGAATCCACAGAACTCCCATGGCAACGTTTAGCCACATCATGAGTCTAGATGACCAAATGTACACCTTTTACATGATGAAGATGGACAATGTTGATCTACCGTTGTAAGGCGCTCCTCACCCCTTCAACACAACAATGCATAGTTCCCTCCACGCCCCCCACCCCTGCCAGTTTCTGTAACACAACACATACTGAAGTCAAGTCTGCATTGCTGAGATACTTTAGAAATCCACTGAAGTTTTTTTTTAATACCATCTAAACAGGCTTCAAACTTTGGATATAACATATAATACTTCTGAAATCTCATCAGGTCACTAAAATGAAATTCCACCTGTGCTATTTCCAAATGTGTTACATCAATGTAAAGAACTATAAATATCCATAACTTATTAGGTATTTTTCCCTTAGAAAACTGAGATTATAAAAAGAAGACAAATGGTGCTGATGACTTTCAAAGAATCACAGAAATAAAGCAACTACATAAATTATTTATATTCAAGTATGTATCACATAAATTATTTATATTCAAGTATGTGCCATGCTTTAATCTAAGAACGGTCTTTTCAAAAGTTGATCTAGTACATAAAAATAGTCAAAAGGCAGCCTGAATACTTATGCTCTTCACAATGGGGGCTAATTGTTTTTGTTATTTTAAATGTGTTTTTAGGTTTGGGGGCCACAACCTAGAAGTGCTCTGGGACCACTCTCAACTCCTGTGTTTAGGGTCACTCCCAGCAGTGTTCCGGGGACTGTGTTGTCCTGGGGATCAAGTCCAAGCATCCCACATGCAAAGATTGTGCTCCGGTCCTTTGAACTATATCTCTCCCTCCAGCCTGGCTTAGATTTTCTTGAATTTGAGGGGAAGAAAAAGCAATCTTGGAAATGTATCAAAGTTTGTAATGTACTAGAATATGTCAATGGTTTATGATATATACTCGTGTTGCCTTTTTGATCTTTTTGCTAATGTCTCACCCTTTAAAGAATCTAAGAAAACAAGGGGGTCTGTTGGAATTGTCATTATTGGACCAAGAATTCCTTTTTAACAAAGGGGACTTCTGAGGTTTTATGTTGTTGTTTTTTTAAATAGAGCCACTGCTGCTGGGAGTTATAACTCTAATTGAAATGTTACAGTTTTGTAATCAAATGTCATATCTTAGTGTCCATAAAATAGCCTTTGCTGTAACTTTACACAATTAAAAATTCTTCTGAAGAAGTGCAACATAAAGTAATTTGCGCGATAGCTTTTTAGATGCTGAACAATAATAGGTACTTCACAAATGTTATCTTATTTCTCTCTCAGTAACCCAAGGGTTTAAGTTTACACAGCTCCATGTCACATATGAGAAATGTTGAGTTCAGGGTTTTAAAAACCTGCTCATGATCACATACCTACTAAACAATGAGATGGGTTTTATTTCAAGTCTGAATGACTCCAATGGCAAGCTCTTTCCTTCTGAAGTATTTTGTCAGCAAAGTTTAGGGCTCTCAATCACACTCTAAAACCTGTTTTCTCTGTGTCCACAGATGCAATGTATGAGGATGTATCTGCATTTAACTGTGCAATTTTAGTCAAATCAACCTCTCTGACCCTCAGACTCTTCCTCTGATAAATAAAGTAACAACTACATGGTGACCATAGGAATATAGCCTCAAAGTACAAGAAATATGTGAGTACTCCGATTCAAAAAATAAAATCAATATACAATGGATCAGACTAGGGATCATAAAAGTGTCAATTTAGAATTAAATTATTAGGCCAAACTATATGAAACTGCTGCTTTTATCAGTGAAAATATCCAAATGAGTAAATTTTAAGTATTCAACCCAAAACAGGGGAAATAAATAGCTCAAAGGGCAAGAACACATGCTTTGCATGCCAAGATCCCCGGTTTCAATCCTCAGCACTCTATACGCCCCCCTCTTCAGTATCACTGAAGCTATTTACTTTCTCCCCCTCCACCCCCAAAATGCACTGTAGTACCACAAGGTGTGGTTCCCCCCCCCCCAAAACCATAAACAAACATACAAATAAGCAAACAAATAAAAGTTTCAACCTAATATTCCACGAACCCATGTACAAACTTGGGGAACACTTTGTTGCTCCCGCAGGGAGCGTAAGGTTTATTGAGCCACTCCTATAACAGAGTAACTGAGGCACAACTAATAATCCTTTATTACTTTTCTCTTTCCTTTATTAACATATTGCGTAGTTTATTCAGCAATGTCCTTTTTGTATAGACACAGGAAGACAACTGATGCTATGCTATGTAACATGGGAGTTAACGGACTCCAAAATAATACTTACTCCTGGGCATCCATATTTACTTGACTTAAGCCTCAGCTGCCCTTAGTTCTTAGCACTCTAAGAGCAGGGTCCCATCGAGGGACTGACAGACCCAGGGCAAGCTGTGAGCTACCTTGACATCGAAATGGGCCAGGCCAAGACCGGTAATACTTAACTATAAGTTAAGAGCATGGTCACGGACAAACTCTGTCATGGCCCAATAGAGGTAACTGAATAAGGACCCTCCTGGGGTTAGGAAGACTAACCTGGACTGAGGATTGTGGTCTGGAATATATAGTGAGATGTCCTCAGGAAAAACCAAACATTAAGCTTGATATATCTCTTATTGTGCTCATACAAAATGACATTGCTAGAAATATTATAAGAAGTAAATTTACTACAACTATTTAAGCGGAGCTGAGGAAAGAAGAAAGCAATAACACCCTGAATGGAATCCTGCCCTTAAGCAGATCTCCTAGCAATGTGGAGTAATCTCTTTAGAGGAGATTTTGTCCTTGAGTTAATCTCCTGGAGGAGTGGCCTTACCTCTCTTTGTTGATTTTTAATGTTCAATCCCACCTTTGTATCCCCACCCAATGTGATTTCTATATAAACTATGCTGCAAGGGGCTGGGAAGGTTATGAGGTTACAAGGTCAGTCAGATCGCCCTAGTCAGAAGGTGGATCAGATCAGGTTAGAAGGCAAGTCGGATCAGATCAGAGGGTCAGAAGGCAAGGAAAGTCAGATAGTCAGAAGGTCACCAAAGCCAGATCAGATGGTCAGAAGGTCAAAAGAAGAAAGGAGAAGACAACAGCAGCAGCAGGAGACCACAAAACAGAAAGAGAGAGGGAGAGAGAGAGAGAGAGAGAGAGAGAGAGAGAGAGAGAGAGAGAGAGAGAGAGAGAGAGAGAAAGAGAGAGAGAGAGAGACAGACAGACAGACAGACAGAGACAGAGACTGAAGGAGAAGATAAGGGCATGGATGGGAGACAGAAGACTTGAGACAGAGCACAAGGGCACAGAAGGACAGAAGGCAGAGGACTTAAGAGCATAATGGCACACATAGAAGCAGAGCACAAAGGAAGAAGATAGAAAGAGAGCACAACAATGGAGAGAGAACAACAAGAAGACAAGGAGGAAAACTGAGACTCTGGAGACACTGAGGTTCGTGAGGAGACTAGGATGATGGAACTCTGATGACTGAGACTACAGCCGTAATGATGACTACGACTGCGCCGGGGAGTCTGCCCATCACCATCCTTCGCCACACGTTCTGCCCGAGCCCGGCCTGCGCGCAGGCTTGCCTTCGCCACAGCCCACTGTTTCTTACTTCTTATATATTGCGTGTTGAGCTGAGACAAGATGAGACAAAAAACTCAACAGACAGTACCACATATCAAAGGTTTGTTGAAAACAACACACAGTCAAGTATACCTAATAATTTTACGTATAAATGATGTCTTCAGAGAAATTTTAAGATCTTTCTTGGGCTAAGGATTATCCTTGAAACACACAACACTATTTTACCTAAAACCTCTTCCAGACTCAAGAATCATCTTTTAATTGTTGAACTTTAATTGTGGTCTTTAACAATCATTATATCATCAGTTTCCCAAATGCTACTGTGAAATAAGTACTATTATTGTTCATTTTAGAAATGGGTAAAGTGTTCTAAGGGCATGTTGCTAAAGAATTCAACCCTACATTTCGATTCCAGGCCCAGCCCTCTTTACCACACTATTTTATTACCCCTGTTAAAAGAAAGTGCCACAATTCCACAGCTGCCACCATGCTGACTCACCCACAGGCCCTGTTCTATTGATTCTAAGAGACAAATAGTATTAAGAGATAAAGATAAATGAGTGAACAGAGCAAGTGATAGGAGAAATTAGCATCAATATCTTTGAGGCAAACAAGACAACTTTTTGAACCAAAAAACATGAAGGTAGGGGTGGGGGAAACAGTGATAGTCCTTCAGGTGGGAATGTAACTTGCATGCAGCCAGCCCAGATTTGATCCTTGGTACCATATGGGTCTCTGAGCCTGACAAGAATAATCCCTGCATACAGAGCTAGAGGTAAGCCCTGAGCATCACTGGGTGTGGCCCCCCAAATGAAACAAACAAAAAATATGAAAGGGAAATGTTATCAAGTATTTCTACAAATTTTAATAACAACCTATCAGATATCACGGTGTACAATTAACTTAAAAGTATTCCTAAAAAGGATAATAACAAGAGCAGAAAGTTAGAAAAGATGAAATCATGAAATTTGCATACAAGTAGGTAGACATGGAGAGTATCATGCTAAGTGAAATGAGTCAGAAAGAGAGGGACAGACATAGAATGATTGCACTCATTTGTGGTTATATAAAGTAACATAATATGAGAGTAACACCTAAGAATAGTAAAGATAAGGGCCAGGATGATTGCTCCACAGCTTGGAAGCCGATCTCATGTGCTGGGGGAAAAGGCAGCTGGGATAGAGAAAAGACCACTAAGTAAATGATGATTTGAGGACTTGCTCGGGATAGGAGATACGTGCTGAAAGTAGCATATGGACAAATCATGATGGCTGCTTAGTACCTGTATTGCAAACCATAAGACCCAGAAAGAGAGAGAATAAGAGGGAATGTGCCTGTCACAGAGGCAGGATTGGAAAGGGGGAGAGGAGGGAGGTGTTGGTGGGAGGGATACTAGAAATATTGGTGATGAAGAATGGGCACAGGTAGGTGAAAGGATGGGTACTCGAATATTGTATGACTGAAACGTAATCATTCAAGTTTGCAAGA
Source organism: Sorex araneus (assembly GCF_027595985.1). Classification (NCBI taxonomy): domain Eukaryota; kingdom Metazoa; phylum Chordata; class Mammalia; order Eulipotyphla; family Soricidae; genus Sorex; species Sorex araneus. Next base: position 161,487,719 of record NC_073304.1, on the reverse strand, counting down.
CTGTAACTGTAGCTCATGGTGATTCATTAAAAATAATAATAATCACTGTATCACTGTCAAACCATTGTTCATCGATTTGCTTGAGTGGGTGCCAATAATGTCTCCATTAGTCCCTGTCATGTGCTAGTGTAGCCTGATGGCATATTGGAGGCACTTTCAGGATCAAGGGAATAAGGACCCTCATTGTTACTGTTTTTGGCATATAGAGTATGCCACGGATAGCTTGCCAGGCTCTGCCGTGCGGGTGGGATACTCTCGGTAGCTTGCCGGGCTCTCCAAGAGGGACAAGCAGAAAAACAGAAATCAATCAAAAGGCTACACAATCAACTAAAATGGACTCGTGTCTTTTTGCTGTTAAAGCAGATTTGTTTTGTAAACCAACACTGTCTATAAACACTTGGAGAAAAAGGCTCAGTGTTCAGAGTGCTTGTCTTGCATGTGGTCAACAAAGGTTCAATTTCCGGTACCCCATATGGTCCTTTAGCACTACCAGGAGTGATCCCTAAGACTAACTGGTGTGACCCAAAAACAAACAAAATATTTAAAAAGAAGAAGAAGCTTTTATAAGCTTGGGGAGAATACAATCTCACAGTATACCCTGGTTTTGTGCAACTCAAATACTTTTTATAGGCTACACCCCCATTTCTCTAACCCCTACGCTAACTTACATAAGTGCTAATTTTAAGGGAATAAAAAATGTTTTCCCAAGTATCTTATGTTCATACCAATTTGCTTTTCTGTAAAAGAGATGAACATAGGAAAGAAACCACTTGTTTTACAGACACTAAAATAGATCACAATAATCTTAAAACATATTCATTGCAAAAAACCCTTAATGGAAAATCAGTTATGTAAAATTAAGTTGAATTGATTGCAATTAGTCATCAATCTCATATATTTGTGATTTATCTTATTTATATAATATTGTAACAGTGTTGTTATTCACAGGAACATTTGACAAGATGAATTTTCAAGAACATATTGTACAAAAGAATCAAGATAACTGAGAAATCGTTAACTCACAGGGCAAATTCAGAATGTTGCAATGGATGTCATTTTGGTAAATCACTACTATTAGTGCAATTATTTGTTAACTTTTAAGTTTTCTCAGTACTGTACTGAAACTTCTGTAGACACAAGAAGGAGTAATCCTTGCATTATCAAAGCTCTACTTTTAAAATTCTTGGTCTTCCATATTCTTGGTCCTAATAAGGACAAGTTAGGACATGGATATGTGGATGGACATATGGAAGGAAAGCTTTAATTTATTCTAAATCCTACAACTGTGGAGGGAAAATATTCCACCCCCACTCCTGGTGTTAAGAGTGACATTTAAAGTCTACTGGAAAGGAAAGGGGGTAGATGACATAAAACGAGGCTTTATATTCTGACTCATGTTTTCTATCAACAGAAATATCAGGATAGGATTCCTGATTCAGGGGTGTGTGCGCGCGCATGCGCGCGCGCGCACACACACACACACACACACACACACTCTCTCTCTCTCTCTTTCTATATATATGTATATATGTGTACATACATATATACATATTCCCCAGAAATAATAAGGATAACCAAAGGGTTTAGATTTGCCTGGTTTGCCAAAGGTTGGCAGGTCTGGTATCAAATTAACTGCATCCATTTAGTCTCCCAAGTGTCCTGTCTGCATGATAATTTATATGGTCACTTTGTGGTAATGGAAATGGATCACAATGAATAACGCTTATCTACGAGGGGGGGGGGAGGGAGGGAAAGAGAGAGAGCATGCTCCAGCCTACAATTAAAACTGGAAACAGAAGGTGCATAATTAAGAGATTGCCTGTACTTAATAATTTCTTATTTGGGCTCACTGACACTTATTTCAATCCCTTTCTCTTTTGTTTTACTATTTATATCCTGAAATGACCCCCAAAGAGCCCTAAGATGCCTTCCAATTAATAGTATCCTATAATTCAGCTATATCATTGCCTCAGAAATGTCACAGCAAAAATGTTACTGCTTCATTCATTCACTCACCCATTAAATATTAAGGGCCTACTATTTGTTGGGTATCTATAAACCTGCTATGGAATTCCATTCTTGTAGGAATAAAACAAGCAACAATCAACTAGCACTTATTTAAATAAATAAATGCAATTGCCACAGGGAAAAATAAAAGTCATAGGGCAGAGAAAGCAAACAAGGGTAAGGATGTTACCTGGCTATATAAGAAAAAAGGATAGAATAGACTTCACATTATTTGAGGAAAAATCAGGAGAGCCTAATGTTATCTGGAGAGTGGTAGGAGGAAAGAACAGAGGGGCAGCTCAAAGATAGATAACTTTCAAAGCATTCTTTAGTTTTCACTATGAATAAGCTAGTGAAACCCATTGATGACTGGGTTCTGGGCAGAAAGGGAAGTTAATGTGACTTACTTTCAACAACTCAATCTGGTTACTACATGAAGAATAAACAAGGATTGGGGAGAGGGTAAGAGAAGGGAGACTAGTAGTCTAGTTACAAGGTTCATGCTCCCAAGGAACACAAAAACATATTCAAAAGGTATGTGCGCACCTATGTTCGCCACAGAGCTCTTTACAATAGCCAAGCTCTGTACCCGAAAACAGATAAGTGGAAAAAGAAACTGTGATACACTCACACACAGACACAGACACAGACACAGACACACACACACCACGTTCACGAAAACAACTTAAGTACTCAGTAACAGGCAAGTGGGAAAAAAAAAACTGTGATACACACACACACACACATTCATGGAACTGGAGGGGGTCAGAGTAAATAAGCCAAATAAGTAATGTAAAGACACACATCAGTAAAGTTGTTCTTGTGGAATATAAAGAAACGAAGCAAGGGACAAAGCAATAACCAATGAATACAAACCCTGAAACCTGACCACATATTCAAGATTATCAAAGACTGCAGGGGAGTGACAAGGGTGGGAGGAAGTTAACGTGGTTGAAAGAGTCTAATGAGCTGTGGTGGAAAAATATGAGTACTCTTGCAGTGGGCATGCTATAGAAGCACTATGCCCCCTAAAAGCATAAACCAATGTTATCTCAATTTTTTTTTAAAAAACCCCATGCTTGAAATGCTGCTAACTTGGTTCAAAATTATAACTAATTGGGCTACGGGGTATGGAGTGGGATCCTGGGCCTGTTTTATAAGCAAGTTTTTATTTTATAATAATTTCAAATTTACAAAAACTTGCAAAAATGCTGAATTTCCACCTCATCAGAACTCAAACACTACCATCCACAGGCTATCACCAAAGGCACGGATGAGCCTCATCCAATGAGTGAGTCTGAAAAACTGAAAAACTCAGGTATGTGGGTTTTGTGACTGAAATCTTCAGGTTCTCATGTTGGGGATGGTCAACTCCCCCCCCACACACACTAGCCCTCTGTTCTTCTGGGAGCCTAGCAGTCACACCCACAAGCTGCCTCTGGCCCCATATAAGCCCACTGACCAGACATGACCCAGAGACTCAAATATAATCTCGGAAGAGAGCAACAAGCTGCAGAGATGCCTCCAGACCCCAAAGTTACCATCCAGTTAAAAATTTAAATCCAGCTATATCACATCATTTAAAGGTTTATAACTCCTTGAGTGTATGGCTGTGAATCTCATACTCTATACCACTGTACCAGGAGTAGCACACCACATTAGATGGAATATAAGGTACAAATAACCAATCTCGATGAAATAAAATATTAGTGCATAAGGCTCAGCCTATAACAATATGTTAGTAATCTTTTACACAAGGGCTTATGACTCCAGGGTGAGATACAATAATCTTCACAAACTTTCTTATGGGAAACCTTTTTTGATTATTTTTAGCAAATGACTCATAGCAAGCAATACAAAATAAATTATTTAGGGTCTGCTATTGAGGCAGGCTTGGGTAGTGGTTGGAAAAATTCGAAATAATGTGGTGGGAAGGTGTAATAGTGTTTGGATTGGTGTTGGCATACTGAATGTAATAAATTATTGTGAACAACTTTATTTTAAAAATGTAGTGTTGGCTGGGGCTGGAGTGATAGCACAGTGGGTAGGGCATTTGCCTTGCATGGGGTCAAACCGGGTTTGATTCCCAGCATCCCACATGGTCCCATGAGCACCGCCAGAAGCAATTCCTGAGTGTAGAGCCAGGAATAACCCCCGTGCATCGCTGGACACAAAAAGAAAAAAAAAGTAGTGTTGGGCTGGAGCGATAGCACAAGTGCCCTCGTGCAAGAGCACTTACTTGCCTTGCACTAGGCTGATACGGGGGTTCGATTCTCAGCATCCCATGTGGTCTCCCAAGCACTGCCAGGAGTAATTCCTGAGTGCAGAGCCAGGAGTAACCCCTGTGCAACACTGGGTGGGACCCAAAAAGCACTGTAACACTGTAGCACTGCCCTCCTATTGTTCATTGATTTGCTTGAGCAGGCACCAGTAACGTCTCCATTGTGAGACTTGCTGTTACTGTTTTTGGCATATCGAATACTCCATGGGTAGCTTGCCAGGTTCTGCCATGCGGGCAGGATACTCTCGGTAGCTTGCGGGGCTCTCTGAGAGAGATGGAGGAATCAAACCCGGGTCAGCCACGTGCAAGGCAAACACCTTACTCGCTGTGCTATTGCTCCAGTCCTAAAGCCAAAAATTTAAAAAAAAAAAAAAAAAAGTGGTGTTTCCATGTCACCCAGGCCTAAGTTGGCCCTATTATTAACACCACAGAGTATTTTGTCACAACACCCGTGGCATACATACTATTAACTAAACTTTAGAGTTAATCCTGCTTTCGATTTTTTAAAAAAAAAATCTCATTTTACTCTAAAGTCAGTGGAATTTACTGAAAACTGCCTATGGAGCATAACAATTAAAAGTCAAGGTATCTCTAAACTTTTGCCTAGGAAGAATCTATGTGGAAGACAAAAAAAGAGAACTTTGAATTTGGTTAAGGTAGGTCTGAGGCACAACCAAAAGTTCAAATGGAGGTAAGGTCCAATAGGTAGCTTAGCATATGAGCAATCTAAGTCAGGCCTGTACTTCCTAGTTTGTGGTTTAAAACAAAATTAAATTATAAGAACTTGTAGATCAATCATATAAAATGAGTATGGAAGAAGCTGAAAATGGCTTCCAGATTCCTAGACAAAGAAAAAACAGGTAATGATAGTTTTTTCCATCTTAACATTCTCCTCATTAATATCCACACTTTACCATAATTTTCTATAATGAAGCTGAAAGTCTCAACTGTCAAAATTTCAGTAATATCGGGGCTGGAGTGATAGCACAGCGGGTAGGGCGTTTGCCTTGCACGCGGCCGACCCGGGTTCGAATCCCAGCATCCCATATGGTCCCCTGAGCACCGCCAGGGGTAATTCCTGAGTGCATGAGCCAGGAGTGATCCCTGTGCATTGCCAGGTGTGACCCAAAAAGCAAAAAAAAAAAAAAAAAAAAAAAAAAAAAAAAAAAATTCAGTAATAACCTTTTTAAAAATTAACACATTTTATGCAAAGCATTCTTTAAAAATATATATATCAAACTTTTCTTAGTAAAAGAAAGAAAAATTCTGCAGCCAAATTATAGATCAGAAAAATTATAGATCAAAATTGAGATCTTAAAGTTTATTCGTACATAAGTATATTTAAACACTCACTTCTTCATTCTAGTATTTCAGTCTAACAATGATAATCTATAGTCAATTCAGAAACTAGGAACAAGTGTTAGAAAGCTTTTCATGACTTTTAGAGAGTAAGAGTAAAACTTGTTAATGAAATCTTATCAGTAAAATATTGAATAGTCTATTCCACAAAGGAAGAACTCAGGCAGATCTGTAACAATTCACACTTGACAAAAGACCCGCTAACATGTCTTATTTCAAATAGGTCTCTGAAGTTTAAATATCGGTGTTTTCAGATTTGAATATTAAGCAATGAAAAATGCTTTCTCAATTCAGTTCCATCCAAAGAGAAAATGAGTTATGAAAACTATCACAGGTTATGACAGAGCATAATGGCAATTTTATTTCCTGGCCTTGCTGAGCAAATGAACTGGAAATTTATAACATGATGAAAAAAACTTTTTAAAAAAATGAGTTACGTATACATACAGCGCTTTCAACATTCAAGTAACTAAGCAAGTATTTAGGTTTCCTTTAATGCTATACCAGACCATTCTCTTCCATTTCTATCATTAATATTACCTCTTGTCCAGATTTTTGATCAGGCCAGTTAGCTACACTCTTCCTCTTGCTCTCTGGTCCTAGCAGTTAGGAAAACTAAGCTTAATTCCTAACTTTAGCTTTGACTTAAGACAAGAGATTCTTTATTTTTATATTATTATTTATTTTTATTATTTTATATTTTTATTATTATTATTATTTATTTTTACTATTTTATATTTTTATTTTATATATTTATTATTTATATTATTTGGGGATGTGGAGTATGCCTGGCAGTGATTACAACTATTACTCATGGCTCTGTGTTCTGGGGTCACTTCTGGAAGTGTCCAGGTGACTCTATGTGGGTCTAGGGACTGAACCAGGATCAGCCGCTTGCAAGACAAGTGCTTTCAACTCTGCATCCCAACTCTTTAAGCCACACTTTCTTCTTCTGAGTAGAGGCAGTTAAATATATTTTCTTACATACTTCTCAAGGTTATTTTTGGCAACAAGTTAAATAATGTATTCAAAAATTATTTGTCAACTGTGAGAAGCTATGCTGGAGCACTCTGGGCACAAAGACATAACCATCCAGACAGAAATTTTCCAAGGGCTTTCCACTGCTCTTTAGAAGAGAGGCAAGGCTTTTCAAAGCCAGCAACACAGCTCTCTGATGTTCCCTTCCCATAAAACAATCCACTTCAAGTCACATTAGACCAGTGTTTCAAAATGCAATCTTTACTCATATGTGAATCAAGAAGTCATCAAGTGGACCGTGACTACCTTTTTTCTTTCCAAAATGAAGTAGGATAGAACAAGTGACTACAAGAAACATAATGAAATTTACCTTTCAATGTTGTATGTCGTATTACTAGAAACGGATATAAGTTGTATTCCAGTCTTAAGGTCCAGGCAAAAAAAGTGTGAAAACCAACAGAAGTACCCATAGAACATATTTTCATGAACTCTAATCTTTTGGCCAAACTGACAACGTGCTTTGCAACTGAACTATCTTTCAACTTAAACTCTCTGGATAGCCTTTCCTTATTAAAAAAGAAAAAAGAAAAAAAAAGTAACACAAACAACCATCTGACAATACCATTAAGAACTGAATGTCAAAGTTCTTTTATGTTAAGTACCAAATGAGATGAAGCATCACGAGATTCCCTTCCTTCCTATTTCAAATCCACATGAAAATGTAAAGGGCTGGAGCGACAGCACAGCGGATAGGGCGTTTGCCTTGTATGCCAACGACCTGGGTTCGATTCCTCCGCCCGCTCAGAGAGTCCGGCAAGCTACCGAGAGTATCTCACCCCCACGGCAGAGCGTGGCAAACTACCCGTGGCGCATTCAATATGCCAAAAAGAGTAACAAGTCTCACAATTGAAGACATTACTAGTGCCCGCTCGAGCAAATCGATGAGCAATGAGATGACAGTGACAGTGATATATAAAAGAGCCAAAAGCAAAAGAAAAACAAACCCAGTAGAAACCGAACTATAAGATGTATAAAATTATAAGTATCCTGTTACTTTGGATACCAAGTTAATCTTCATATTGAAGGGCCTTTACATCAAACACTATACAAAGGGCTTGAGATAAAATATGACTTATCCTATTTCCTAGATGCCTGTGGTTCAGAACTATTACCATCAGTCTGATAAGAGAGTGATCCCTCTAGTTCTACTGGCTTTCCTGAGTGTTCTCTATAATGGTACAACAGGGCTTTTCAATTACAAGGTCTGTTTTGCTCAGCTTTGACATAAATTTTCCTAGCTGTTCTTTCTCTCACTGATAGGGGAATGTCATTTAACAAATTTACTATCGCATTTGTTATTTCTTCTTAAGTCTCATGACTGGCAAAGTCAGGTTAGGCATGTGATCAAAATGCACTGGGCACAGCCTTTGCCCAAGCAGAATTCAAGTGTTCAGTGACCAGGTGTCATGACTTCTGCATTGATGGTCAGAGTCACTTTTGTTCACTTTCTTATTCTTGACTACAATAGCCAATATTTAAATAAGTGTAATTAGTGTCAGGTATGACAGTATATTCCCATTGTTTTTAAATAATCTGCTTAAGCTTATACTGAAACACCCCAAGGAGAACAATCAAATGAAGTTTTGGCTTGATCTTCAAAGTCCCAACTTTCTACTTACTCAATATGTCCATGGGCAAAAGTATGAAAACACCAGCTGTACACATAAACAGAAATCACTTCCATTCCCCATGCCTCATGGCTCTCTACCACCCACCGAATCCTACTTACAAAATTCAAGACTCTATTTCAGTCTTAACGTCTACTGCTCTACTTCAAGAAATACAACCCACCCCACTCCAGGAAAAATTCTGCTGCTAAGAATTTGACTTACTGCTTCCTTGCTTTTGCTCAATGCTAAGCTGGTAGATTCAGCTCCAATGTATTATGTTGCGAATATAATATTTGCATGGTCCTCTACAAGATTAAAGAATTTTCAAGAACATTCATCTTGATTTATAATTCAAGGTCCAGCTCAAATGGTCTCTTCATGGACTGTTCTTTTTGGGAGTCCTGTCTGTATGTCAAAAATAACCTCAAAAACTTCCAAATTATTTACCTTCCTATTACTCATGGTTTTTTTTTCCCCATCATTTTATCTTTTTTCACTTATAAAACAGAAGTAAAATGCAAGAAAGATTTCTGACTCAGTCATTTACTGAAAGTCAGTTCTTTGGAGATTATCTAACTTCATCCAGATCCCTAAGCCAGACAAACTGTGTTGATTACACTAACCTGTGAGTCTAAATAAATGGTGTACTGTGAATAGTACATAAAAGTTCAATGCTGATGGTACTAAAAACAGTCACCTTGCAGAGCTATCTTCCCTAGAGCATTCAGTACAAGATAGGTGTCAAATTTAGGAAACTACAAGGCACTGTCTGACTCATCTCTCCTGTCTCCCCCATGGCCCATTACAGTCAGGACTGAGAGATGAATTTCTTGAACACCTTTCACTTTACTTTCATATGCATAGTTCATCATTAACATCTAAGTCACAGAAAGGCTATCCCCAGTTCTCCCAGCCCTCCAATTTACCCACTCAAGACAAACAAAATCAACTTAACCATAGCCTTTTAAAAGTTTTCTTAATACTTCCCAGACCAATTTACCCATTTTTCCTCTTTTCCAATTTTCTGGAATATTTTCTCAATAGCCCTTGCTGATTTTCACCTGTCTGTTCCTTAGACAGCATTGTTCCTCAGGACCTACAAATCTGGGACTCTGCTCTCTCTTTTCATGCACTCTCTAGAGTCAGTCCTAAATCTATTTGGTCAAGAAGGTGTGTAACCTTTCTACACTGCAATTAGTTCATCTGTTAAGTGGAGATGAAAATATTTACCCATAACTTCAAGGGATGATGCTTTTACATAAAAATGTATACATATATTGGTTTGGAGGCCACAGCAGCTGGTATCCAGGGCTTACTTCTGGTTCTGTGCTCAGAGATCATTCCTGGTGGGGCTTAAGGTCCACACATGGTACCAGGGATTGAACCTAAATTGGCCATATGCAGGCAAGTTTCCTATCTATTGTATTCTCCAGCCCCTATACATGATAATATATTTTTTAAACTCACAGAAAACATAATAGTATCTTACACATGAAAAACATCCAATAAAGGGCATCTCCACACCTGCACCTCCTTTTGCTTCAACAGCCATGAAAATAAACATTTCATAAATTTCTGGGGTATAAAAATCCATCAAACTGTTCTACTTATAGAGGTCTCCCATTCCAATGTCAATTCCTCAAGTTATTATCTTGGAAGATAGGCACACAAGAAATGTATGCAATACACAAATCCTTCTAAAAATCATCCTTCCACTATGCTGCTTCCTTGCTCAAAATCTTTACTGCATCCTCTATACATTCTTGAATCAGCCCAAATATTACTGGGTATCCCACAGTCTCTAAAATCACCAATTTCTCTGGTTCTATGCCTTATTACTCTATTTATAAAACGATTAAAACTGACAGACTCCTCACATGGTAGTTTCCAAAAGGTGAAGAATACCAGTCATTGAACTCTACAAGAAGAAAACATCCAACCCCATCAAAAAATGGGGCGAAGAAATGAACAGAAACTTTACCAAGGAAGAGATACGAATGGCCAAAAGGCACATGAAAAAGTGCTCTGCATCACTAGTCGTCAGAGAGATGCAGATCAAAACAACCATGAGATACCACCTCACACCACAGAGACTAGCACACATCCAAAAGAACAAAAGCAACCGCTGTTGGAGAGGATGTGGGGAGAAAGGGACCCTTCTACACTGCTGGTGGGAATGCCGGCTAGTTCAGCCCTTTTGGAAAACAGTATGGACGATTCTCAAAAAACTAGAGGTTGAGCTCCCATTTGACCCAGCAATACCACTGCTGGGAATATATCCCAGAAAAGCCAAAAAGTATAGTCGAAGTGACATATGCACTTATATGTTCACCGCAGCACTGTTTACAATAGCCAGAATCTGGAAAAAACCCGAGTGCCCTAGAACAGATGACTGGTTGAAGAAACTCTGGTACATCTATACAATGGAATACTATGCAGCTGTCAGAAAAAATGAGGTCATGACGTTTGCATATAAGTGGATCAACATGGAAAGTATCATGCTAAGTGAAATGAGTCAGAAAGAGAGAGACAGACATAGAAAGATTGCACTCATCTGTGGAATATAGAATAATAGACTATAAGACTAACGTCCAAGAATAGTAGAAATAAGTACCAGGAGAATATTTCCATGGCTTGGAGGCTGGTCTCTCATTCTGGGTAACTCAGGGAAGGGACCACCAAGTAAAATGTGGTTGGAGGACATGTGGGGGAAGGGTGAGGCGGGTGGAATACAGACTAGAGACTGAACACAATGGCCACTCAACACCTCTATTGCAAACCACAACACCTAATCAGAGAGAGAGAACAAAAGGGAATTCCCTGCCACAGTGGCAGGGTGGGGTGGGGGGAGACGGGTCTGGGGAGGGGGGGAGGGATGTTGGGTTTACGGGTGGTGGAGAATGGGCACTGGTGAAGGGATGGGTTATTGAACTTTGTATGGGGGAAGCATGAGTACAAAGATGTATGGATCTGTAACTGTACCCTCACGATGACTCTCTAATTAAAAATAAACTAATAAACTAAAAAAAAAAAAAAGAATACCAGTCAAATATTGTACTGGAGGGGCCAGAGCAATGGTACAGTGGGTAGGGCGTTTACCTTGCATGCGGCCGACCCAGGTTCAATCCCCGGCATCCCATATGGTCCCCCAAGCACAGCCAGGAGTAATTCCTGAGTGCAGAGCCAGGAGTAACCCCTGAGCATTGCTGGGTTTGACCCAAAAAGCAAACATATATACATATATATATATATTTATTTATTTATTTATTTGTGTGTGTGTGTGTGTGTTTTATACTGGAAAAGCTAGACCTTCTTGCTGCATTTCAATCACCAGTAAAGACTCACACAGAAAAGACAAATATACCTGAAAATATTGTGTAGGAAGTTAGAAGAATGTAAGAATAACAGAGAATGCTTCATTAGTTCTTAAATTAAAAAAAAAATGGTAGAACTGAAACGAGCTTTACAAAACACCTAGTTTAGGCCTAGTTGAGAAACTTGCTAGACCACACAGTGATCTATTGGCAGCATAAAAATCAGGCTCCCAAGCTATTCAATCATTCAATCACTGGTTTCACAATTTCTTGTTTGTTTGGGGGTCACATCTGGTGATGCTCAGATCTTATTCCTGGCTTTGTGCTCAGGGGTCACTTGCTCACTCCTGGTGGTGATCCAAGGACCATATGCAGTCCTAAGGATCAAATCCACATCAGTCACACAGAAGGCAAGTGTGACATGCTATACTATCTCGTCTCAGCATTAGTTCCACTTACTAAAGCAGGACCACTGCCTCCTAGTCATGTGCAGGTTGCTCTCCTTCCCTGCACTGAGCAGCTGAACAAAGGACTGAAATCCATGGTCCTTTTTTTAAAATAAAGTTTTGAGCAATGCAGTTTTATTATCACTACCCTAAATCCCAGTATTGGCTTCAGAGATTGTTCATAAGATTTCAGAACAAGATGGGGCTGGAGCAATAGCACAGCGGGTAGGGCGTTTGCCTTGCACGCAGCCGACCCGGGTTCGATTCCCAGCATCCCATATGGTCCCCCAGCACCGCCGGGAGTGATTCCTGAGTGCAGAGCCAGGAGTAACCCCTGTGCACAGCTGGGTGTGACCCAAAAAGCCAAAAAAAAAAAAAAGATTTCAGAACAAGAATAAAATGCAGCATTTCTCTTAGGCCAGCACTCGTGCAATCAGATACCCTGAGAGGCAACTAGCGGTAGTGACGCCAGGTTACCAACTGATTCAGGAGTACGGGCTTGCCTCTACCCATAGATTTCTAATAGACATTCTTCTATCATAGAAGCCAAACCAAAAAAGTGGAAAGTGTTCAGCATTTCATGACTGTAAGCAAGTGCAAAAGTGTTTTTCTGGATTTAGTCCACTGACATGGTGGTACTACCTTAATAATAAACATAAATAGTGCACAAATTCATTTAAACAAATCCCTCCTCTCCTAGAGATTCTGATGGGGATTAGGGACATGGACAGAGGGACTTAGATACCTATATTTTCAAACATATTTCAGTAATTTGGACTTAACACACTCTAATCCTGATTAAGCCATGGGTATATACTCTACTCTTGGTATTTCAAAAGAACCAACCTTAAAAGGCAACATGTAATAATACTGATAGCTATAATTTACAATTCAACAAGCTTTACACATTTATTTCCTTTGAGCTGACAATACATATATCACCAATGTTATTCTACAGAAGAGGAAACACAGGCTCAGAAGAAAAATGATTGTCCTGGAGTCCAAAACTTACTAGCAAGAACTGAATTTCCAATTCGAAGGCTCTTTAGGTAGAGTTCTGAACAGCCAACCTGGCAGTTCCCAATAAACACTGATCCTAACCTCCAAATCTATGACCTACTATTACTCACAATTTTACACTACAGATTCCTATCATTCAATCTTCATTTTCTCTATTACTCAGAAGACTCATTTTTTTTCTCCGTGAATCATTTATCTCTTTTACATGCATATCTCAGTGCCTCAGACCGCCTAACTGAACATTCGTACAACAGTTTGATTACATAAGCAGTACATGCCTTATTGTTTCAGAAAAAACCTTACATATTTTCCAGACAAAGGTGTTCTGGCAAGGTCTAGGGTAATAGTGGTCAGACAATAGTTAAACAATAGTTTTCAGTAACAGTTCATGGTTCTATAAGCTAGTCACGCTTTTACGGTTAACAAAAGACAATTTCTCAGGCATTTTTTTTGGGGGGGGAGGTCACACCCGGCGATGCACAGGGGTTACTCCTGGCTCTTCACTCAGGAATTACCCCAGGTGGTGCTCAGGGGACCATATGCGATGCTGGGATTAGAACCCGGGTCGGCCGTGTGCAAGGCAAACGCCCCACCCGCTGTGCTATCGCTCCAGCCCCTCTGGGGCATTTTGACTGGGGGCTCAGTGATTGATTGAGCCCACTTGCTGGGCACAGGAATTTTCCTAGGTGGGTTCAGGTTGGCTAATTATGCATTGTTTTATTGCTGGGAAACTTAAACTGTTTTAGTTCCCTTAACTGATCCTGAGGACTAGCTGATTTTGCTGATTTCTGCCACCTGTCATGGCGTCAGTTTGCTCTTACACTTCTAAACTCAGGGATAAGTCTGGGTGGGGCTCAGGGCACCTTATGGGGTGCCAAACCCTGCCATT